>NC_134485.1:348138359-348293359 GCF_040206685.1 Ascaphus truei
GGCAAGCCACCTGCCTCTTCCCTACTGTTATTTTTGTGAAGGGGCACTAGGTTTGTGTTTCCCCAGTCATCTGGAACTACACCTGTTGGGGATTGGTTAATTAGTTCTGTAAATGGTGTTGCCAGCACATGCCTAATTTACTCGCATTCATCCCATCTGTCCCTATTGATCCATGTTTCATTTTGAAAGTTCCATTAGGACATTTTCCTCTGCAAATGGACTTGTCTAGCTTCTGTCCATTTGCATTCCTGACAACGCAGGCAATGCCAAGCCCTATCTCTTATCAACTGATGTTTGTGGAGGTTTAAAATACAAACTCAGTTGAGTTCTGGTATTTTTGTGGGGATATCGGGTCTGGATTTCTTGACACATTCTTATAATTTTAATTGTTTCAGTTATTGAAATACCTGTTTAAAATGTGCTTCCCTGTCCCTCTTTAGAATGTCTGTTTTTTTTTGTTTGTGATGAGTAAGACAGAAAAAAATGTACAACACGCATAAGTATAATATGTATGTGAACTCCTCCTTTGCTCCTGTGATGTTTTCTCTTTATACATATGTAAATAATTAAGCTTGCTGTTTATCTCGGAAGTATCCAAGTGACTGTTTTGGTACAGTGAGAAGAGATTTTACTCTGAGGGATGTACAATAGAACGATCCAACAGAATCCAATAGAAAATCCAGTGTTTTCTTGGCCTACTTATGGGCTGTCACTTTACTTGAACACAACTTAAATGTAAATCTCTGGAGGATCTGGCATCTTTCCAGGTGTGGGGAATGTGCTCAGTCTATGCTTCCCAGCCTAGAATGATGATTGTGGCATGGAATTCCATCCATGGAAGGATGGGTAGCTTTGTCGGTCTTTTCTTCCATGTAGTAAAATAACAAAGGAGGTAGGAGGGGTATGTAGGGTTGTACCTTTTTATTGGACCAACAAATAGTTGATATGCAAACCTCTCATTGTTCATAATCAGGTATGGCAGAAATGGAGAAACAGAGGATATTATATACAGTTTTGTAGAGCGATCGGGTTACAGTGGATATGGGGAGGAAGAGAGATGTGATAAGGATCCTGGCAGAAAAATTGGCATTAAAAGGGGTGGGGGGTGTAACAAGGGGGAAAAGGTGGTGTGTGTATCTCTAATCCAATCCTTGAGTTTGGGTGAAGTATATGTTCATTTGATTCCTGTGATGCGTGCACTCGCCTATTGTTCTGCTAGGTGTGTGTATGCGCAGACACTGATATAGAAGTATTTGTTGAGAAGGTATATGAATTTCAGTTCCCATTTTCTTTCTTTCTTGTGTTTCAGAATTGTCCCTTTAGCATCAGTACAGAAAGGTCAGAGATGGAGTGACCTAGTTGTAAGAAATATGCTTCTATTGGTTTTATCTCACTGTTTGTGTTGCATTTATTCTCTTGTGCAATGTTTGTTTTGTTTCACTCACGTATTGGGACATTTTCTCTATTGAATATAGTAGCCTACACTGCATTCTAGCATTGGCAAGTGTATGTCCCGTGGAGTTTGAACTGGTGGGTTGCGGATAGTGTCCACCGTAGAAATATTCTTACATGTTTTGCATCTTGGACTGTTGCAAGGATATGTACTTTGTGTTTTTTTTGTCTTGCTCTCCAGGGGGGTAGTTTGTTTTTAATTATTACACTGGGTAGGTTCAAGGGAACTGTTTATATGAAAGGAGAGATGGTGGTGAGAAAAAATACTTTTCAGGGCGTTGTGTGTGTGTGTGTGTGTGTGTGTGTGTGTGTACTAGTGATGTACCGGGTACCTGGAAATTACCCGGTACCTGGCCATATTAAAATACCCGGAACCGGCCCAGGGACCTGGTGCCAGGTATTTCCGTCTTGCTCTGCTCCCTCGGTCCTCCTCTTGGAGAACAGCCAAAGTTCTGAGGAAGATCATGTGACCAGGCAGGCACTAGATTTAATTGGTTCACTGCAAGAGAGGGTAGGGCTCAAAAAGGTGATGCTGTTTCAGAAGGGGAAGGGGATGTGACTTTATATATGGTTGCTATAGGAACAACATGATGATTTTTTTTAATGCTACAAGTATTTTCTCATAGTACAGAACTGATTTATTAAAAAAAACAAAAAAACAACACGTAGGATAGTGCTTGAACTGCAGCTTTAACTCCTGCAAAGTCCACCTATGCCTCTTAACCCTTTGTCAGAGGAAATGGATTCCTTTTGCTGCCAGAGACTTTGGCAGCAAAAGGGTTTTAACTTTCCACCTTGAATATTTGGCATCCGTTTTTTTTCTCTTGCTGTTCAGCACATGAGACTTTGTCCCGAATTAGTCAACAAAGAATGATTTGTGGCCCTGCCTGATCTCGCTGCAGAGACAGACAATATTTGATATGGACTAATATCTGGTCTGGATCTTGCCTTTTTTAGTTTGTATCTTCTGACCAGGTTTAACACTAACCCTAGGATTCATGAAGCCTAATCCGGTAGTACCAGATGAAAAAAAAAAAAAGAAAATAATTTTTATTTTAATCTTTTTAAAGAGGATTATCATGTGCAGCAGCGGTGCGCAAACTGTGGGGCGCGCCCCTTTGGGGTGGCGCAAGATTATGTAGATTAACGTGCTGCTTGCAGGGAAACCTGGGGGCGGGCAGAGCTGTGCACGGGCAGAGCTGTGCACGGGCGGCCAGAAGCTCCGTGCTAAAAAAAAGCCGAGTCCGCTGGGACGGTTTCGGAGTTTGCCTCCCAGTGGGCGTTAGGCGGGGTGCTCTGCTCGGTATCCCCCATCATGGGTTCTTTTGAGTTAACCCTTCTTTTTTAATATATTTGTTTGACTGGTTTTTCTTTGTTCTACTTGGCAACAAGTAGAATTGCTGTTTAACTGAATTTTGCCGGCGAAGTATTAAACCAGATCAAAATAGGCTGCTTCTATGTGTCTGTGTCTTGCAGAGGGGGCGGGGCTTCTCTCTGCACACACAGCCCCTCCTTCTCTTCCTGTCTGCTTCCCGCACCAGTTTTCAGCAGCTTGGGGGTGGGAGGGGGGGGGGTTTGGATTGAGTGTGTGTGTGTGTGTGTGTGTGTGGGGGGGGGGGGGATTGTGTGTGTGGGGGGGGGGATTGTGTGTGTGGGGGGGGATTGTGTGTGTGTGGAGGGATTGTGTGTGTGTGTGGAGGGATTGTTTGTGTGTGGGGGGGGATTGTGTGTGTGTGTGGGGGGATTGTGTGTGTGTGTGTGTGGGGGGGGGGGGGATTGAGTGTGTGTGGGGAGGGGATTGAGTGTGTGTGGGGGGGATTGAGTGTGTGTGGGGGGGGGGATTGAGTGTGTGTGTGGGGGGGATTGAGTGTGTGTGTGTGTGTGTGTGTGTGTGTGTGGGGGGGGGGGGGATTGAGTGTGTGTGTGTGGGGGGGATTGAGTGTGTGGGGGGGGGTTGAGTGTGTGTGTGTGGGGGGGGGGATTAAGTGTGTGTGTGGGGGGGGGGGTTGAGTGTGTGTGTGTGTGGGGGGGGGTTGAGTGTGTGTGTGTGTGGGGGGGGGTTGAGTGTGTGTGTGTGGGGGGGATTGAGTGTGTGTGTGTGTGGGGGGGGATTGAGTGTGTGTGTGTGTGTGTGTGTGTGTGTGTGTGTGTGGGGGGGATTGAGTGTGTGTGTGTGTGGGGGGGGGGATTGAGTGTGTGTGTGTGGGGGGGGGGGATTGAGTGTGTGTGTGTGTGTGGGGGGGGGGATTGAGTGTGTGTGTGGGGGGGGATTGAGTGTGTGTGTGGGGGGGGATTGAGTGTGTGTGTGGGGGGGGATTGAGTGTGTGTGTGGGGGGGGATTGAGTGTGTGTGTGGGGGGGGGATTGAGTGTGTGTGTGGGGGGGGGATTGAGTGTGTGTGTGTGTGTGGGGGGGGATTGAGTGTGTGTGTGTGTGTGTGTGTGTGTGTGTGTGTGTGTGGGGGGGGGGATTGTGTGTGTGTGTGTGTGGGGGGGGATTGAGTGTGTGTGTGTGTGGGGGGGGCGATTGTGTGTGTGTGTGTGGGGGGATTGAGTGTGTGTGTGTGGGGGGGATTGAGTGTGTGTGGGGGGATTGAGTGTGTGTGTGTGTGTGTGGATTGTGTGTGTGTGGAGGGATTGTGTGTGTGTGTGGAGGGATTGTGTGTGTGAGTGGAGGGATTGTGTGTGTGTGTGGGGGATTGTGTGTGTGTGTGGGGGGGGATTGTGTGTGTGTGTGGGGGGGGATTGTGTGTGTGTGGGGGGGGATTGTGTGTGTGTGTGGGGGGATTGTGTGTGTGTGTGGGGGGATTGTGTGTGTGTGGGGGGATTGTGTGTGTGTGTGGGGGGGGGGAATTGAGTGTGTGTGGGGAGGGGATTGAGTGTGTGGGGGGGATTGAGTGTGTGTGGGGGGGGGATTGAGTGTGTGTGTGGGGGGGATTGAGTGTGTGTGTGTGTGTGTGTGTGTGTGGGGGGGGGGATTGAGTGTGTGTGGGGGGGGGGGTTGAGTGTGTGTGTGTGTGGGGGGGGGATTAAGTGTGTGTGTGGGGGGGGGTTGAGTGTGTGTGTGTGTGTGTGGGGGGGGGTTGAGTGTGTGTGTGTGGGGGGGGGGTTGAGTGTGTGTGTGTGGGGGGGATTGAGTGTGTGTGTGTGTGTGGGGGGGGGGGATTGAGTGTGTGTGTGTGTGTGTGTGTGTGTGTGTGTGGGGGGGGGGGATTGAGTGTGTGTGTGTGTGGGGGGGGATTGAGTGTGTGTGTGTGTGTGGGGGGGGGATTGAGTGTGTGTGTGGGGGGGGGATTGAGTGTGTGTGTGGGGGGGGGATTGAGTGTGTGTGTGGGGGGGGGGATTGAGTGTGTGTGTGGGGGGGGATTGAGTGTGTGTGTGTGGGGGGGGATTGAGTGTGTGTGTGTGTGTGTGTGTGTGTGGGGATTGTGTGTGGGGGGGGGGGATTGAGTGTGTGTGGGGGGGGGATTGAGTGTGTGTGTGTGTGTGGGGGGGGGGGATTGTGTGTGTGTGTGGGGGGGGGGATTGAGTGTGTGTGTGTGTGGGGGGCGATTGTGTGTGTGTGTGTGGGGGGATTGAGTGTGTGTGTGTGGGGGGGATTGAGTGTGTGTGGGGGGATTGAGTGTGTGTGTGTGTGGGGGGATTGAGTGTGTGTGTGTGTGTGGGGGGGGGATTGAGTGTGTGTGTGTGGGGGGGGATTGAGTGTGTGTGTGTGGGGGGGGATTGAGTGTGTGTGTGTGGGGGGGGGATTGAGTGTGTGTGTGTGTGGGGGGGGGATTGAGTGTGTGTGGGGGGGGGGGATTGAGTGTGTGTGTGTGTGTGGGGGGGGATTGAGTGTGTGTGTGGGGATTGAGTGAGTGTGTGTGGGGGGGGGGATTGAGTGTGTGTGTGTGTGGGGGGATTGAGTGTGTGTGTGTATGTGTGTGTGTGTGGGGGGGGATTGTGTGTGTGTGTGTGTGTGTGTGTGTGTGTGGGGGGGGGGATTGAGTGTGTGTGATTGTGTGTGTGGGGGGGGGGGGGATTGTGTGTGGGGGGGGGATTGTGTGTGCGTGTGGGGGGACTGTGTGTGCGTGTGGGGGGATTGTGTGTGCGTGTGGGGGGACTGTGTGTGTGTGTGTGTGTGTGGGGGGGGGATTGTGTGTGTGTGTGGGGGGGGGATTGTGTGTGTGTGTGGGGGGGGGATTGTGTGTGTGTGTGGGGGGGGGATTGTGTGTGTGTGTGGGGGGGGGGATTGTGTGTGTGTGTGGGGGGGGGATTGTGTGTGTGTGTGTGTGGGGGGGGGATTGTGTGTGTGTGGGGGGGGGATTGTGTGTGTGTGTGGGGATTGTGGGGATTGTGTGTGTGGGGGGGATTGTGTGTGGGGGGATTGTGTGTGTGTGTGTGTGGGGGGGGGGGATTGTGTGTGTGTATGGGGGGTTGTGTGTGGGGGGGATTGTGTGTGGGGGGGGGATTGTGTGTGTGTGTGTGTGTGTGGGGGGGGGGTATTGTGTGTGTGGGGGGATTGTGTGTGTGTGTGTGTGGGTGGAGTGTGTGTGTGTGTGTGTGTGTGTGTGTGTGTGTGTGTGTGTGTGTGTGTGTGTGTGTGGGTGGATTGTGTGTGTGTGTGTGGGGGGGGATTGTGTGTGTGTGTGTGGGGGGGTTGTGTGTGTGTGGGGGGGTTGTGTGTGTGTGGGGGGGTTGTGTGTGTGTGGGGGGGGGGGTTGTGTGTGTGTGGGGGGGGGGTTGTGTGTGTGTGTGTGGGGGGGGGGTTGTGTGTGTGTGGGGGGATTGTGTGTGTGTGGGGGGATTGTGTGTGTGTGTGGGGGGGGGGATTGTGTGTGGGGGGTATTGAGTGTGTGTGTGTGGGGGGTATTGAGTGTGTGTGTGTGGGGGGTATTGAGTGTGTGTGTGTGGGGGGTATTGAGTGTGTGTGTGTGTGGGGGGGATTGAGTGTGTGTGTGTGTGTGTGTGGGGGGGATTGAGTGTGTGTGTGTGTGTGGGGGGGATTGAGTGTGTGTGTGTGTGGGGGGGGGATTGAGTGTGTGTGTGTGTGGGGGGGGGATTGAGTGTGTGTGGGGGGGGGGATTGAGTGTGTGTGTGGGGGGGATTGAGTGTGTGTGTGTGGGGGGGATTGAGTGTGTGTGTGTGTGTGTGGGGGGGGGGGATTGAGTGTGTGTGTGTGTGTGTGTGTGTGGGGGGGGGATTGAGTGTGTGTGTGTGTGTGTGTGTGTGTGTGTGTGTGGGGGGGGGGGGGGATTGAGTGTGTGTGTGGGGGGGGGGATTGAGTGTGTGTGTGTGTGTGGTGATTGATTGAGAGAGTGTGTGTTGTAATGCAGTGGTGCGCAAACTGGGGGGGCAATGATGCGCAAGATTATTTAGGGGGGCGAAGGCGGCGTGTGACGAAAACTGGGTGCGCGGGCCGGCAGACGCTGTGCGCAGGAGGACGCAAAAGCTGTGCGCGAGGGGCGGCCAAGAAGATGTGCACGGACGGGCAGCCGAAGATGTGTGCGGGTGGCTGAACAGGATAGTGCAGGTGGTGGCAACGTGATGGTGTGAGCGCATGCGCAGGGGCTTCGGAGGTACGGGGAGGAGCACTCCCGAGCACGGTGAAGTCAAACGCTCCTCCTTCGGTGTCTGCCCTGCAATAGCGCTGTGTTCCTGCTCTCCTCCGCTGGCAACCTGCTTCGCTGCGATCCTCTGCAACTGAAAGGGTCGGCTGCCATTATATCAATCATACTATGAATGTACAGAATTAATAAAAAAGAAAGTGAAAACACAACATTGAAAACGGAAAAAAATAAATAATACTGTAGGTAGGAGTTTGGATGACAATGGGGATAGCAAGACAAAAAGCATGGAGGGGAAGGAAGAAAAAAAAGGGGAGAGGGAAGGGAGGTAGCAAAGAGGTGGATGAATGCCCCCCCAAAGGATTGCCTTTGTGCACGTACGCTCTCCCAAGCTTGGCGCTTGGGGAGACAAACAAAATTGACTTTGAAGTGCGCTCAGCAGCAGTCAATACACACACACACACACAGCCACACACAAACACACACAAATAGCCCCGATCCACGCTTGCAAAATTATGCAGGACACCCTGTGCTCATGCTTGGAGAGTTGGTGATGTCACCGCTCTCAGCGGCAGCGTGGACGCAGCCTAATTTTGCAAGCGCGAGCTGTTGAAATATGTAAGTATTTAAACATATTTGGATTTATATTGTATACCGTTTAATAAAAGGTTTTTTTTCCATGTGATTTTGATTACATCAGGCAGGGAGGGCCCGAGAAATTTTATGGATGAAAAGGGGGGCTCGGCATAAAAAGTTTGCTCACCCCTGATTTGTACAGCATACCTGTGAGTACGTGACCTGCATACAGGAGAAAGGTTACTACACAGCGCTCTAACTGGCCCACTTTTCACCTTCGCAAAGTTAATTAACAATATCTCCCCTCAATCTGTCCCCATATACCATCTGTCACAGCACACTTGAGAGCACCTGAGTTATATATGCAGCCAGTGTTAATACACGCGACTTCTCTAGCCAACTCCCCTTTCTCCTCCGTAAGGTACCTTCAATGTGTTAATATTAACCACTTACTCAATTACAATCATGTCTATCTGCTTCCACACCCAAGACATATGCAAAAACATGTAATTAATAAATATCGGCCATGGTCTCTGGTCCCTGTTTTATTATAGAAAACAAACTATGCACTTAACACACATCTGTTGTAGCAAAATGTGTCCGAAAATGTAGATACTCTGTACAAAGCGTGCACAGTTTATTCAGAGCCCAAATAGCTCTCTCTATTGATCACAGAAAAATATTATAAGAACATAGTTACAATAAATGCAGACCAGTTTCTTAAAGTAAAAGGATAGAACAACCCAAAATCTCTATTCAATACATTACCATATGTCCTAGGTCTTTCCCAGAGAAGTCACTGGAGTAGAAGATGAAAATTCACGTGTCTAATCCCAAAACACACCTTGTTGAATTCTAACATATTAAAAAGTAGTACCTTTTATTCTACCTTCCCTTCATTGAAAACACTATGACGTAAATCAGCTACTTGATTGACATTTATGATTTGAGAAGAAAAAAAACTCGTCTCGTAATGTTTAAAGTCTGGACTGAATATATAAAAGGCCTCATAACGTAATTTCTCTAATACTTAGACACCATTTTCACGATTGTATCTGTGTACTTCACATACACGCCTGTGTATAAAATTTGACAGCCTAATGTCCTATTTTTTTTCATGAGCCATTTGTCTTAAGCACCACTTACCATGTTGTGTGTGTGTGTTATGATTTGATTAGTCTTCTTGCCACCATGCCAAATATGTACCTGTTCGTATTCTGAATAGATGTCATCACATGATGGCCTTATTTGTAATAAAGTCCTCCCAGGTGGTGACCCGATTGTGACCTCTCTCTGTAATGCACAAGTGATTATTCAAGAATGTTAAAGTTTTCTTTGAAGCCGACAGCCCAGGACCTGGCTATCCTTTATAGCCTTCTAAACTACACATTTCAATTTAGTGGGCCATGTGTGATGGCCCTCTTTTGTCGGTCAGCACAGACCCAAGAAGGGTCTTGATCTGTCAAACCCAAGATCTTTTATTTTTAAGACTAACCACATCTACTCCTGAAGCACCAGATTGATTAAAATACTGTACTTAATATTCCCCATCATTTTCATTACAAGGACAGATAAGGGTAAGTGGTTTCATTTCTTTGTGGCTCTAAGAATGAAATACACATAGTACTATAGCAGTCTTATCTTTTATGTATTTACCAAGCAGTGCTACTCCATGAGACACTTTCCAGCACCACTTGGTAAATATGAACCTTTCCTACCCATGTAAGAGGATGAGCTGGAGGGGTAAGATTGTGTTTTTAGCTGATGAAGGACGTGTTTCCA
Organism: Ascaphus truei; assembly: GCF_040206685.1. Lineage (NCBI taxonomy): Eukaryota > Metazoa > Chordata > Amphibia > Anura > Ascaphidae > Ascaphus > Ascaphus truei. Next base: position 348,147,714 of record NC_134485.1, read on the forward strand.
AAAAATTGATAGAATCCAGAGACTTGATGCTCTGACTCTGTTTTACTTGGTGGTAATGTACTACTGTATTTTGATGTATGAAGCTGTTGATCTAAAAATGTGTTGCTTTTAATGAATCTTTGAGGTGATTCAAGTGTGACTTGTGTATTTCCAGGAGTGTGCTTCTCTATTGATGTGGTACGGGTCGCCATGCCTCTTTGTTAAATAACAAAGACGATTAACATGTTTTAGTTAGACTGGGAATGCGGTTTCCAGAACCTTCTCCTCCTCCTTCTCCTCCTTCTCCTCCTTCTCCTCCTTCTTCTCCTCCTTCTTCTCCTCTTTCTCCTCCCTCTCCTTCTCCTTCTCATTCCTTTATTTGTAGTGGCATGATTCGGTGTTTGCTGTGAGGTACATTTGTGTTCCAGAAGTATGCTGTAACAGGGACATATCCCTGTTTAAATAAAGCTGCCTCAGAGCTCTGAGAATCCAGCAGAGAGAGTTAATTGCATCCACTCAATTAACTAGTCTCCACCTGGACTAATGAGAGCTCTGTAAAAAGCCTTGAGAGACACAGAAGTTTCTTAGCTCACATTTGGGCTGACATAAGGAGAAGGACTGCAGAGATTTCCTTAGCCCACAACTGGGCTGCCCTGAGGAAAAAATGTCTTGATCCACATAGGACTGTATGCTACAGCAAGACAAGGGAACAAGACCTCTATACCTGGACGCGGACATTTCCATAGCACACAAGGGTGCTGACCCAGGAGAGCAGAGAGGCCTACTACCCTACAGCTACAACAACAGAAACCGATAAGAGACCTGTCTGTCTGGGGTTGTAATCCGCTTAGCTACCCACCCAGTTAAAGATGGCTGGAGTAAAGGTTTAGATATTCTCCAAAGCGGAGTAGGACTTTATTTTGTTTATTTTGAATGTTTTGCCTTGTTAAAGGAACAGGCGCAATAAAGCCAGGATTTAATTTCACCTAATCGGTCTCCATTAAATATACATCTGCACACATCTCTTACACTTTGCACTGAATGTGCAGTCTTACAAATGATGGTCTATTTAAGAGAAGGAATCCTTTTATTTTTTTTGTATGCAAGCAGCAGACGGTCATCATTTGCTTTAATGAACTGGCACTTTGTACAGGGGCGGGCAGGTTTTTGCATCCTCCTTGTTATCAGATTTATTCACACCTCCTGCAGGCTTTGCCATCAGTTATGCAAGTGCCTCGAGTAGGTACAGAGATCAGGGCAGTGTACAGGCATACCCCGCATTAATGTACGCAATGGGACCCAAGCATGTATGTAAAGCGAAAATGTACTTAAAGTGAAGCACTACCTTTTCCCCACTTATCGATGCATGTACTGTACTGCAATTGTTATATCCGTGCATAACTGATGTAAATAAGGCATTTGTAACAGGCTCTATAGTCTCCCCGCTTGCGCACAGCTTCGGTACAGGTAGGGAGCCGGTATTGCTGTTCAGGACGTGCTGACAGGCGCATGCGCGAGCTGCTGTTTGCCTATTGGGCGGTATGTCCTTACTCGCGATTGTACTTAAAGTGAGTGTCCTTAAACCGGGGTATGCCTGTAGACCACAGTACTTTACAAACCATTCTTGGATTAAAAAAATATATATATTTAACCATACTTGTTCTAATCTGATTTTTGATAAAGGCGCCAGGAACGTAATTTTAACATCGTATTAGTCCAGGTTTGCTCTACTGTATATATTGTATGGTCTCTTGTAAAACGAAAAGTACAGCAGTGGGAGCTATATAAATAAAGATATACATGCATGTTATCATTACCTCTACTAAATCAGCCCCAAGCTGTATATGCCAAAGTTCTTTGCTTAATGCAGCAATGTCAGTGCTAGATACAGTTGTTTCTGCAATTTCGTCCCTGTAATCTCTAGTGCTCAGTTGAAATAGGGGCCTATTCTAACATGCATACCATAGTTTTACTCTCCCGCAATCACATTTTCAGCTCTATCAAACTTCCCAACAACACTGTCTGTCTTTATTTATATAGCGCCATTAATGTACATAGCGCTTCACTGTAGTAATACATGTGACAATCATATAAATAACAAATAATACAAATAACAGGTCATGGGAATAAGTGCTTCAGACATAAAAGTAAAATTTCGGAAGAGGTGTCCCTGCTCCGAAGAGCTTACAACTAATTGGTATGTAGGAAGTACGTACAGAGACAGTAGGAGGGCGTTCTGGTAAGTGCGTCTGCAGGGGCCAAGCTTTGTGTATCATGTGTATAGTATTAGCCATGATGCTACACATATGCTTCCTTAGGCAGGTGGATGTGAAAGTTGGATAGAGCGGGTGCTAGTCGGGTATTGAGGGGAAGGGCATTCCAGAGGTGTGGGGCATCAGTGAGAGGTTTAAGGCAGGAGAGGGCTTTAGATACAAAGGGGGTAGAGAGAAGACATCCTTGACCAGAACGCAAGAGTCGGGATGATGCATAGTGAGAAATTAAGGCTGAAATGTAGGGAGGGGCAGAAGAGTGTAAAGCTTTAAAAGTGAGAAGGATAATTGAGTGCGAGATGCAGGATTTGATAAGAACAGAGGAGAGAGATTTCAGCAGGGGAGACACAGACAGATTTTGGAAAAAGTAGAGTGATTCTGGCAGCAGCGTTTAGGATAGATTGTAGGTGAGGCAGGAAGGCCGGACAGCAGGAGGTTACAGTAATTGAGACGGGAGAGAATGAGGGCCTGAGTCAGGGTTTTAGCAGTCGAGCAACAGAGGAAAGGGCGTATCTTTGTAATATTGCGGTGGAAAAAGCGACAGGTTTTAGAAATGTTTTGAATGTGAGAGGAGAATATGAGAGCGGAGTCGAGTGTGACCCATAGGCAGCGTGCTTGGGCTACTGGGTGGATTATAGTACTTCCAACAGTAATGTGGAAGGAAGTAGTAGGGCCAGGTTTTGGAGGAAGTATGAGGTGCTCTGTTTTTGCCTTGTTAAGTTTAAGGCGGCGGAGGACCACCCAGGATGATATCGCAGAGAGACATTCAGAAACTTTGGTCTGTACAGCAGGTGTAAGGCCAGGGGTTGAAAAGTAAATTTTATTAGTTAAGGCTTGTTCTATATAGGACCTTTACCTTATTGCCATCTACATTGGGTATCCCTAAGTTGGCAGCATCTCAAAATTATTAACAATATAATAAAAAAACATATTTAGCTCTGGTGTTGCACTGTTGAAAGTAAAGATTGTAATTGTCACAGATTAGCCTGACTGTATATTTTCTAATGGTATGGCTTAGTGTGTGTGTGTGTGTGTGTGTGTGTGTGTGTGTGTGTATACGCATACGCGCGCACACACGCACCAGTGGAGTATAGTTTACTGCCAGTGGAAATCACTGTTGAGACTGAACTCATTCACTACTTGGTATTGCATTAGATCACAAATTACATCCCCAAAGTTCCATTCTGTTCTCCACAGTAATGTTATGTAATGTAAAGAAGGAAATGTAATGTTGATTGTTCCAACAATGTATTATGGTTCAGCAACTTCTGTTCACTAATGTAACTAGTCTTCCTTCCAAAGTATTTGTGATGGAGTGGCCTTGTAGGCGAGGTCGGTAAAGAGTCCACACACTGTACTTGTGTGGAAACAATCCTTCTGGTGGGTTACTTCACATGATTAAACAGAAAGTTAGCTACACCATCTCTTTTAAGGCAACATAAAACCATAAACAGAAAAGCATACTCCATGTTGGGGAAACTGACTAAAGAGAACAGGCCCTGACTAACCAACTGGTTAGCTAGGCTAATTACTAGTTGAAACAGAACATAGTACATCTGTAATCAACATAAATTCGTATCTGAGGTGCTGGGAACCCATCCCGGGAGTTTCCAGGTAATGCCTCTGGGAACTGTTATGCCTTGCAGTTAGGTCAACCCTGCTTATTTGGCAGACTGTAGAATTCGGGTTCTGTGCCCTTGCATGTTTGTTCAGCTTCTTAGAGCTTCCTTGTCGGCTTCCAAGCTGTCCTTGTCGGCCTGGGAACCATTCCAACCCACGTCCTTGCAGGCCTGGGGAAAGACTCGGCTCTGTCAGGCTGCCGACTACATTTTAAATTCCTTGCAATCAGGAGTTTACTTGAAACAGCTCAGACCTGGCACTAGTACTCTCGCAGTATTATAAACTCTCTCCTTTTATTATTGGGCGAATAATCTGAGATTTCAAATTTTGAGTAATTTCATTGTCTATTTCCTAACTTTTAATACTATGATCTTGAACTGTAGTGTTCAATAGTCTTCTTTTTATTTTTTTAAGTCCACACACCATATTAATTCAGACTTAATAGAACCACGTCTGTGATGTGATTCCAGTAGCACATAGTTTGTGCTATTGTTTGCAAAACTATGAATCTCATTCTTCTGCCAGTCGGGCTTAGTCACTGAATGATAGTGACCTGTCCAAAATCCCAAAGGTAATGGGTGACTGAGGAGTTGAACATGTGACCTTGAGATTGTTTTTGCTTTTTTTTTTTTTTTTTCTCCAGCTTTTGGAGTGAGTGTTTGGAAAGGACAGCCACTGGGATAGGAACGGACATACTATATTCTTTGCAGTAAGAACTCCGTAGTTTAAGTGATGCTCAACAAGCTGGTTCAGCTCTGTCACTCTGTACTGTGGTATCAGTGTCAGATACACTAGATATATATGGTGTTGTCTGCAGCTATAACTGATGCAGTGTGTGAGATCTTCTGATTGGACCTGGCATCTTTCTCTTCTGTCTTCACAGCTACCACGGAAACTCTGGGGAGGTTGGCTGCTACGTAGCTCCACGACCGCTCGACAAGGACAATAACTACTTTGAGGTGAATCTTTCTCTAGAGCACCACTTGAATCTTTAATCTGTTCATTGTCAATGGGTTTCAGATTAGGGCATATCGGCATCTTCTTTACTGGACAAGGGCACATTGTACTGCATAGTATACTGTTTTGTCATGAGCTGCAGGCTTGTGCACTGAAGTAGATCTTCTAGACAAAACATATGATGATGTATGTGCTTGTATACTGACTGAGTACTTATTTTATGTTCAGGAGCAGACAAGTGCTAGAAGTTCTGAAGCAGTGCAGGATTTAATGTAGTAAATTCCTACCTGCCATGTGATGAGCAATGCTGTACATAATTTAGTTCTAATATAGACTATACTGTGAATGCAGTGCTTTTCAGTACATCTATAGAAGTAAATCCCTACCTGAAGACCTTCGCGTAAGAGATGGGTTTTATGAGGGGTGAGATGCGCTGCAGTTCAGTGTATTGAGAAGGGAGTTATGCTCTGGCTGTCACTGTAGGTGTCTATTGTGGACCGGGGTGTGCGTGGAACAATCGCGGTGGGCTTAGTGCCACAATATTACAGTCTGGACCATCAGCCAGGATGGCTGCCGGACTCCGTGGCTTACCATGCGGATGATGGCAAGTAAGTACTTTAACAGGCAACGGATTGCACTTAATGGTTAGCTAAACCAGATGGGTTCTTTTTGGATATTGAATGTGAAAGTCAAAAAAATTGTAATTTTTTTTTTTGGATAAATACATTTCCTACTGTTGTAGCCTTTCCGCACAAGTCAACAGTATTAGACGTCTCTAAATTTACTGCGTGGACCCGAGGAATAATGGTTGTTTATCTGGTTTCTTCCAGCGTAGTGATATTATGCAGTCCAGATTTACATGTGTGTGTGTGTGTGTGTGTGTGTGTGTGTGTGTGTGTCTCTCAACATGAAGTAAGACAAATGGAGAAGAGTATTATACAACTCTTTAAGTCTCAACAAATATATTTGACAACTGTGAAATTTTCTTGGAAATTCATTTCCTGACAGATGTATGAAAGCAGTGAGAGTTTATGTATGGTCAGCGTATTAATGCTGTACTATAACCAAGTACCTCAGATTCAGAGTAAGGCAGTGTATTGCAGGACCCTCTGCTGCTGAATCACTTAAGAGCAGGAAGTAGCATAATGCAGGGCATTATATTGTAGGAAGCTATTGTGGCAGGTAACCATTATCTCTCCCTCTCAGGCTGTACAATGGGCGAGCTAAAGGGCGGCAGTTTGGGACAAAGTGCAGTTCGGGCGACCGGATTGGATGTGGTATTGAACCCAGCTCCTTCCATGTGCAGACAGCTCAGATTTTCTTCACCAAGAACGGCAAGAGGGTGAGAGGAAACAAAACCCCAACTACCTGACCCACCTCTTCGACTCTCTTTTTGGGCTATGTTTCTCTGCCTCTCTGAAACGTCCATTAGTGAGTGTTTTGCCGTAATATGGAAGCACTTTATGTATATTGGTCTCTTGCTGCAGGTGGGCAACACTGTGATGCCCCTGTCTCCCGACGGTCTGTTCCCAGCAGTGGGGATGCACTCCCTGGGTGAGGAAGTGCGCCTTCATCTGAATGCAGAACTCTGTAACGAGGAAGATGACAGCGTTATGATGGTGGACAGCTACGAGGACGAATGGGGAAGGCTGCATGATGTGAGAGTGTGTGGCACGGTAAGGAATGGGAGGATGTGAAAACACTGGGGAAATCTAAGAAGGAAAAAACAAAATCAGTTGCTTATGGAACCATTAGCTGCTTATATTTGCATGCTTGTAGTGTATCAGCTGGTCTCTACTCTCTTATGGGAGAAGGAGTGGCTCAGTGAGTAAAGACACTGACTGGCAGTGAGTTTGAAGCAGGGCAACCTGGGCAAGTCACCTTATCGCCATGTCTGTACATTAAGAAAAAGCTCTTCCAAATAGTCTGTTTCATACACGACGTAATGCCTGAGACAGACCAAATGCCCATGTTCCAGACAATGTTGAGCTCTGTGTACCGATCTCTGTCCCCCACCGTCTTTTGTCTTATCTGCTTGTGTGTCTCTTTCTACTTCCTCAATCTCATGTTGGTCTTCTGTCTGTGATCTCTTTCCTCAGCTCTTGGAGTATGTGGGGAAAGGCAAAAGTATAATAGACGTGGGGCTGGCACAGGCTCGTCGCTGTCTCAGCACGCGGAGTCATTATTTCGAAGTGGAGATCGTGGACCCGGGGGAGAAGTGCTACATCGCACTGGGGCTGGCAAGAAAGGTATGAATATGTCACTGGGGGGGATTTTCCATTCCCCTCATTCCCAGTGTAACTGTATTGTTGCGTTTATCTGTGTGGCTGCTTAATGGTGCAGTCACACTGTGTGTGCACACATGCGCGTGTGTTTGGTCTCAATAACCTTTTCTACTATGTTTGCATTTTGTAAAATCTATTTGCCTTCTGTTAATAATTTAAGGGTACATTCTCTTTTCTTTGACCACATTTATTTGTATAAATTGCATTCACTTCGCCCACTTTCTGCTCGATCACATACTCCCATCTTGAAATTGTGCAGTGCTTTTCTGTTTCGCAGAAAATGTTTTATCAAAATTTGTATTTAGCAATCATCCATAATCGGTGCCTTTTCGGGAACTGCTCTAACCAGAGCAATATGTAACATATGTTGTTGCATTTGTTAATGTGCTGTTTGCAGTTAAGCTTTTGGTCTTGTACTTGGAAAGATAGTACACATCTTAAATTGTTCAGTAAATGTTATGTGGGGGAGTGCTTTCTCACTGCAACTCCCACACAGATTTCTGAGGCTGCACCTTTAACACAGGTTTTTGGACCTATGTTTGCAAACCAATACAGGCATATCCCGCATTAACGTACGCAATGGGTCCAGAGCATGTATGTAAAGCGCAAATGTACTTAAAGTGAAGCACTACCTTTTTTCCCACTTATCGATGCATGTACTGTACTGCAATCGTCATATACGTGCATAACTGATGTAAATAATGCATTCGTACCTAATGGATGAGAGCTGCTCATAAAACAGGTGTTTAAATAATGACAGCCGTTTACAAGTGTCCCCATAAACATGAACTTGTCTCCAAATTAGGAAGATATTCAATGTTCAATTTATATGAAGAAACGTCCAGATCTAGATTTTCAACTCACCATGAAATGTATGTGGTTGAGCTCTTTAATACATAAGATTGACATTTAAAAACAACAAACCAAAAAAACACTCCTGAACAATGAATGCAGAAATATTTTATCAAGGCTCGCACACGTCGTGGACCTTTTAGGGGTTTGTGCTGCAGGGTATTTCTATTTGAATATGTGGACACTTACCAGTGACTCCCCCATACCAGAGATTGGCACAATTAGGGTAACAGTATTTAAAAAGCTGACCTACCAAAATGGTATTATTTACTGGGGATTAATCTACTTTGGACACATGGGGCTATTCATTAAACTGCAGTAGTAACGATCAGGGAATTATTGCATGGAAACTCCCATTCAAGTCATGGGATTTATATATAATAATTTTTTATTTTTTGTAATGTTTATTAATTAATCTTTCTCAGGATTACCCAAAAAACAGGCACCCAGGCTGGAGCCGTGGTTCTGTTGCCTATCATGCAGGTATGAAGCATTTGGGGGAGGGGGGGGGGGGCTTGAGAGGTGTGTGTGTGTGTGTGTTTTATATAGGAGATAGTGATTAAGGGTGTGTAAGATATATGCATGTAGAGGTCTGTGTGGAACATGCATAGATGGATAGGAGATGCATGTATCTAAATTGTACATGAGTGTGTTTGAAGTAGATGGTAGGTCCATTTGTGTTTGGTACAATAGAAACGTGCATGAATGTGTAAGGTGTGTGAAAAGTTACACTCAGGAAATGAATTGATTGGAGCTGTATATGAAGGGGATGGATAGGCAGTGGAAGAATAGGAGGTGCATATGTGTAAAGTAGGTACATAGAAGAAGTGTGTGATGAGTAGTTACTTCTGGAAAGTGCATGATGGAGGAAAAGGTTACATGCAGGTCTATGTGGTAGAAGCTTAATATGGGAGCACTAGGTACTTCCAGGAGGTGTGAGGAGAACTGTACATGCAGGTGATAGGTTGGAGGGGCATGCGGTTGGGTAACAGATGCGTGTGGGAGGTTGCATGAGCTGGATGACTGGGAGTTTGAAGCTGTGTTGGAGAAATAGTAGGAGCTGTTACATGGAGGTGGAAAGGTAGGAGGTGTCTATGGTAGCAATAGATGCTTGCAGGAGATTGATGTTTGAAGAGGCACATGTGTGAAGAGTGGTGGTTTGAGCTGTTATCTTGACTTACTTCCCACAGATGATGGGAAGATATTTCATGGCAGCGGGGTGGGGGATCCTTTTGGGCCACGCTGCTATAAGGGAGACATCATGGGGTGTGGAATCATGTTTCCACGGGACTACATTCTTGACAGTGAAGGTATGAACCACAGATAAGTATGTAAGGGCCATTACGTGTGGCAGGTACCGGTGAGATACTAAAAGCTTAGCAAAGGAGTGTGTTATGGTGGTCTGGGTTCTTGACTCTTCCCAACTTCTCCTTTTCGAAGGGGAAAGCGACGACAGCTGTGACATGAAGGAACTGAGGCTCCAGCCACGTGGGGTGAGGAATGTAATGTATCTCCGTCGGGAACAGCAGCAGGAAGAGGAGGGAGAGGAAGAGGATGAGGACGAGGAAGAAGAGGACATGGAGAGAGAGCACGAGGGCAGGAAAGTGGTGGTAAGTGCTTAAGAATAATAATGACATTATGAGCCATATTTATTAAACAGTGGTACTCCACAATGCACCTTTCAGTAAGTATGGAAATTTTTGGCCCATTTGAGTGACTTTGCCGTAACGCGTCTTCCAGCCCTGAAAGTGCTTGTTGAGGGAAGTGTGCACTCATGTGACTTCATGGATACTGCCTGCACCTGAGCCGGTGCTGCTATTAGTATATAAAGTTAATGCAGGGAAGGTAGAACATAACGGCACTCCAGAGGACTTGATATAATAAAATGAAAAATGTATTACAAAAGTGATAAAGGTTCAAACTTTGGATCGAGACGTCGATCACATTTGTCACTTTATTATGTCCAGTCCTCTGGAGTACCATTACCTTTCCTGGATGAACTTAATATATAAAGATGTGGTTGTTCATTTTATTAATTGCTTCTACTCGCCAACCTTAATCTCTGCCACATGGTTTCCACAGCATTTCAGATACTTTACTCTTCTACATTTTGCAGGTCTGCTGTAGTTCTGTTTGCATTATAGATCTGTTCAGGAAATGATCTGAATGGAAAGTACTCGGGCCCAGATTAACTAAGCTCGGTTAACCTACAGGTTTTACTCCCGTAAAAAGCATGGCTTTATTTAACCCCCATTATTTTAATGATATTACAGATGAGCTCCTTGCAACCTCAATTGTATGCATCCTATTTTTACTGTATTGAGTATGACGGGACTGAGGAGCCAAAGATGGGATCTCTGTAATTGCTTTTGTGTCCCCTTAGGTTTTCTTCACCCGGAATGGCAAGATAATAGGGAAGAAGGAATCGGTGCTGCCTCTAGGTGGTTTCTACCCGACCATCGGAATGCTTAGCAGTGGTGAGAAGGTGAAGGTGGACTTAAACCCATTAAGTGGGTGAAGATAATGACACCAGAGTGGGGAGCACACTGCATCCCTTTGCCATCTCGTTCCCTTACACCGACTCCCCAGTCATGCACGATTTGCACGTGGGCTTGTGATAGTGCTTCTTCGTATCTGGAAACATGTCTCTGCCCCCTGCCTGTGAATGTGAGCTCAGTATCGCTCCATGCCTGTAAGTGTTGGCAAAGCAGGAGACATAATGGAACTGGAAACAAGAGAGAACTTGGGGGAGCCAGGCAATTCTAGAGGTCTTCATTTGTGCAAGTGGTTGGTCTGACTTTTCTCAAAGGAATCAAATAAAGTCCTGTGGTCAATAGATAATTCTAAAGCAGAAGCCACAGTGCTGTGTATGACAATCTTACCCAAACTTATCCAACGTCCTGTGGCACGTCAAATGGTGCCCACTATCCAATTAATCTTCACCTTCAAAAGCCTCTTGGTGGACCATGCAACAATAAATCACTTTGGCTAACGCCAACCTTTTTTGAAGGTCCACCTGAGTGAATCCTGAATTGTTAATGCTTCATTTGGCAAAGTGTTTTTAAGACTAGCATGCAGCCAGCTAGAGTGTAGAGAGAACTGCAAGAACGTGTCCCGTAGCCAGGAAAAGGTTGCATTGCTATTCAGAAGTATTTTAATTAAACAAAAAAATACCCATATGTATTTAAGTGTCTACACTACTATACTGCTCCTTCTCCATATCTATGTTCCTACCCTGGTCCCCTCACAAACATTGCCCTTCGACTACTTTCATCCATCCAATGCTGTTGGAAGCTGTTCATTTTCACTGCTCTCCTGTTGCACATTATTTGTTTCACCCCACATGCAGCGCTTTTACTGGCAGCATTCATTTCCTCCATATACTGTACCATCACAGAATAAAAACACACCTGGCTGCTCCCTCTTAAGTAGCACTCTTAACGTTTACTTCCTCCCACAAAAGGCACTCTTACTTAATGGTCTCCCTCTCCATAATGCTCTCCCATCTTTCCTTGGCCTCGTTTTAGAAGTTCAATTACATGGATAGTGTTTTCAGAACCAAAAAGAAAGCAACCAAAGCTGTCAAATATTGTACTACAAGTTCTAAAGCAGTCTTAAAAGGCTATAGTAATGAAGAGCTCAGTGTCTCATGACGGCATCTCATGCTATAGTTTTATTTTAAAGCTGGATTGGGGGACATGTTTTATGTAGGATGATAATGTATTTCACATTTAATGCTGTTTTACTGTGCACTTTTTTAATGTTTCACATTTTACTGCTAGATTTAGATATTTTCAGGTCTTTTCTCAGGAATAGGTTGATACTGGCTATCAACACGCAGAACAGTTTCCATTATCACCTCTAGTTTACAGAAGGAAAGCTCATGTCATAGTATTTTGTGATACTGTGCAAGCATTACCATCCTCTTGAAATTTGAGATGTTTAGTTATATTCCAGTATATAACATGAGTTACGTTTGCTTATCTCCAAGTTTGCTGCCAATACTGTATTATGTACTGGGTATGGAACATTCCCCATGGATATTACTAAACCAATGTTAATTTTGCGAGCCCTTCAATTTGTATGAATATATTGGAAATTTGTATTCTTCAGGATTTTGGGGACTGATGACATTTTTTTTTCCCCCTCCTGTTATGTATTGCTCAGAGTAATTCCATATAACTATGACACATGGACAGTAATACTGGTTGCTGCATACACTGCATTAACCGAAAAGTCCATTGCTTCTTTAGAAAGGGTGGAGAAATGTTAATAATAAACTTGCTGAACACGTTTCAATGGTTGTCCAACCATAAAGGCCTACTCAAGCTTACTATAGGCCTACTCAAACTTGTGAATGTGCAATGCAAGAGGCTTCTAAGTATGATTTGGATTTAATTTATCTAGCGGATATTAAAATAAAACACTTTGAGTGGATTAGGCATGAAATACATAAGAGGTTGTATTTTATGTCAATCCCCTCCACTGTGAAAATTGGGCCATGAAATGTGTCAGGAATGCAGCTTTCTTGGCCTACTGTGTGTCTGCATATGAAATGTAGAACGGGGATCTTCGTTGTAAAGTTAGAAGCAGCTGTCTAACTCTGGTTCTAGGAAACGACTGATTTGTTTCTGTATTGTAACGTCAATCTTTGAACCTGTTCCTCAAGTGCTGAATTCACTGCTATTAAAGTGCTTATAGTCAGAGCAAATATGTTAATGCAAGTAGTCAAAGGTCAGTATCAGGAAGTGTGAGTCGATGCTGGTATTTTCCAACACTAAAACCACCTGGGATCATGAGAACTCTTGTTTCCTTTCTCTCTGTCTTGCGCTTCTGCCACCCATTTTCCTCCATGCGCCTCTGGCCATCTTTCCACCAAATTGTACTAGAACATGGGCCGATGTCTGTACATAATCAATATACATGTTTATATACATATATTAAAGACACAGATCTCTATTTATATGGTGTGTCCTGGGAGTTTCTATGTTCTCTTGTTGATGACTCATTTGGAGTATTGCTGCATAACCCCAATCTCTTCAGCACAGCAGCAGATAATAACTCTGTAAAAACACGCCGTGTAGTCTTCACTGTACATGGCGAATGTGTCCAAGAGTGGTTTGTAAGTGTTTTTTTTTTTTTTACACGTATTTTTGGCAACATTCAAAGTGGTGAAAATTAGCAATATTTTCACAAAAAAAAAACCCACTTGAGAATTGTAGTTTCGCCAGACCCTCTAATTGGGCTTCTGCAGGAGAGGGCAAGAGCGCATCCCATTTGTTTCGAGAGGTATATAATTCAATGGGTACACTCGACTACTCATTCTACATCAGAGATACTTGGGGAAATATGCTAATTTAAATCATTTGTATATTACAATTTGCTTATTTCCCAGGTAACGTCACGTTGTATAGATGAGTGTTTTGGGAGGTATAGAAAGTCAATGATTACACTCTATTAAATAAGTAGCATCTCTCCCATGGCCACACTTTTTTTTTTTTGCACATCTGGAAAATGGCACATTTCACCTGGGTTTGCTTCTTTGCTGTAAAGTTTCACACTGCTCTCGTTCTGACCCATGCAAAGGACCACTCCACACCAGAGGTAGCTGTAGAAATTTGTAGCTCACACAAAAGTATGCAGTGGGGTAAAAGCATTTTATTACAAATTCATTTTTACATAGGAGAAACATTTATTTCTGTAAAATATATTTTAACAAGCTTGCCCAGAAAAAAATATGTATATTTCAGATATAATTGCCCTAATAAAAGCGCAATTGCTTCTGGCAAATTTGTGTGTATGTATATATTACATATGCTACATATATATTATATATAGTAAATATATTTATTTATAGAAAACACAGAGAATTTTTTGGCACAAAAATAAAATATATGTTCTGCTTCTGAACGCTTGGAATAAAGCTTTGGGTTTCCTTGTTCCTAAGAGTTTACTTTTAATATTTTTCTTTTTCTATCAGCCACCCAGAACGGATTCTCTGTCACATCACTGAGCTATCAGAATATAGGGATGTAACATTGAGTGCAATAATAATGGTGCACTTCAGAGAACAAATTGCTTATATTGTAAGCTTCTTGGGACAAGACGCCGTGTTTTTTTTGTGTATTAGTATTTTTTTTATACTTAGTTAAATTTGTTTTAGAATTTTAGTCTTATCTCATTTGTACTGCACCATGGTATATGTTGCCACCATACATATAAATTCTAACCATGTTTAGAGATGCTGTTTGTCACACACACACAAATGTATAAAACTGATTTCTTTAGTTGAATAAATCTTAGCTGCAAAATTCAGTTTTCAAAAATACCACAAGAATGATTATCACAGCATATTTGGAATATCTGCAGCATTTGTTCTCTTATCTGACAGGCTGTAGATATCCTTTATATTTATGCTAGTGTTTGTTGCCATATTTTGGGCCTTAATCCTGAAATGCTGATAACCCTGATTTATAATATGGAGTGAATGTGGAAAATGCTGTAGTTGAAAATGGTAGGCCTATATGACTGTGTTTTCACTTTGCAACTCCAATAGAACTAGATCAGTACATTGAACAGGTACGTGATACCTACGTGGCATTAATAGTTTTTGTACAGTGAATCCCTGCTCCAAATAAATAATGTAGGCGTTTGAGGTATACAAAATGTCAATTGGTTCTTAAAACAGGTCCATCTTCAGAGGTTTCTAACTGAAAAATGTTTTTATATGATGGTGTATACGGAACAATTTGACGGAGAGAAGGCTTACTTGTATTTAGTTTACAACCGAATGCTTTTGGTGTCTGACATACAGGGGGGGGAAAGTGACTGGATCATACCGCTCCTTAATAACACGCACAAGACCACTACAGCTGTCAAATGTTAGAATCTGATCTATAACTGCTTTAATGTTCACTAGCTGTGGCTGCAGAGTCAGATTTCCCAGCAACTGACTCGCATCATTAGTAGAATGTTACTCGTGGCATGTGTCGGAGAAGCCAGAACTTGACAAATAGACATGTCATAGTGACTAGATAAGCAATGTATGGATGAAACCTTTGCTGTTCAGCAGTAAGTGGTAGAACACTGTGTTCTTACCACGTCATAGAACTTTGGGAACTAAGGAAGAACAATTAAATTGGAGGGTGTGACATGTTCTCATAAGTTCCTCACCTCTTCCCGCTCCAGAGTGAATATGAGCACAGGGCCAGGCTCATTCTAACTTTACCACCACAGGTGCCTCACAAATGGCACACAACAGCAGTGTGCCCCTAGTATCCTTGGCTCATCATTTAATTTCAATGTGTTTCCTAATTTCAGATACCTGCATGTCCTTTCTTTTATGGCAGTAATGTCCCATAATGTGGGTCAGATTTCTCAGTACAAGACTTGCATGAAGTGATTTATAGAAAAAATAAAGGTCGATACAGTAAAAGTAGTTTTCTTCAGGAGAATAGCAGGTGTGTGTGTGTGTGCATAAATGGGGAGGGCAATAGCAATTTAAATGGGCAACTTGTTCGAGGTAACTGAACAGAGCAGGGACTGGTGGGAAAAACAAGACCGCTTATATCAGAAAAATACAAAGCTTATGAATAACAAAGAAGTTGGGATTTGTATAAAAGCAATCATTTCTCCGACCTTGCAACGTAATGCTGTGCTCTTGTATGTGATAATATGCAAACAATGTCTCATTGTACTGCCGTGTTTACACGATTTTTTACCGCCAGTGTCCTCTTTAGTGTCCCTATATTACATTTACTATAAAGCTGTATCGATATTGCTTGTATGCTGGTAAAACAAAGAGAACCAGGTCCCTGCACAATGTATGGTGGTATTGGATATAATTACTAGGATCAATAAAATCTAACGGTTCTGTTTCAATCCATTTGCTGCGATCGGGAGCAGCAATGCAGTGTTTTACCTCATTTTTACAGCAAAGGGATCAGAAAGAGCATAGCTGTAGTTAAATCAGTCACCTGCTCACCATCTGTCACGAAGCTAAATGGTCCATATTGCTCGTGACAGCTGCTGTTCTTTTAGAGTAAGCAATGAACAGAAGAGCATTTTCCCATTTCTATGTGTTGGATGTTCGTGCAGGACATGCCCTCTTGTGGCATAACAGGAATTTGTCCTGATCTACTATAACTATTACAGATCCAATGTGTTACCATATAAAATGTTCAAGCAATGTGAGCTGCTGCGACTAGAGGCCGCAGCCTTGCAGGGTAAAAGCTAAGTTAATAAAGATATAAAAAAATAAATTCTGTATTTGAAAAATACAGCATAACTTTCGTCATGGCACTAATAGCACACGTTTAAAAGTAGAAAATGTTCCTATTGTCTTTTAGGAAACTTTAGAATAATTGGCAGGAAAAGGGGTCTATAGTGCACTGCTTGTTGGGTGAAAGTTAGGGAAATATATAACCCCCTCTCCTTGTGATCTTGCCGCATTGCATTATGGTAGTGTATTACCAGAAACTACCAGTTACCCAACAGGCCTCATAGGCTAGAGAACTGTAAGCTGCAGAGCATCACTATGCATGAAAGACTGCTTAATTGTGGTACTCTCCAACCTACAGCAATAAACGGGAGGAGAGGTCTTCCTCTCAATGGTGGATTTCCCTATTGTTTTCGGACAAGAGAAATCATTACGAGAGGCACGAGAAGCGTCAGCAACTTGGAATCGTTCTGTTAGACCCCAATACTGTACTGTGCTGTGCTGCAAGCGTATTAATGTTTAGGAGAGGAGCTACCCGACAAGTAAAGTACTATTTAAACTTTTCTAAAATAGTTTGGGGAATTTCGCAGCGATCTTCATTAGTTGGTTTCCCTTCTAGATGGAGAGGCAGAGTCGCCGCCTCCGTAAATGAGGCATAGCGCACACAGATTCATTAAACCACTCATTTCCGAGTTAGGGAGACCTGTATTGTTCTGTTAGCTACGCCACTGAATGGCTTTCCCTCACATACTTTATAATTGCATAATGAGAGCCCTGTGGACCTTTCCATCTAATGCCACCACACAGCCATGTCTCTTTTTTTTACTCCTTTGCCAGTCAGTCCCTCCAACCCATGTTCCCCTGTCCTTTATCTCCTCTGTGTGCCCAGCATGACTTTGGTGACAAAGTTGACAATGGCGGATGCTGGCTGCTCTGGGTCCAGTTCTGCGAAGAGGTGGCACACGTTCTCTGCTGTGCTTCCCGCCTTCCGAGCCACGAAACCGAACACCCTGCGAAGACCAAGGTGATTAATCACTACACCCCATGGCTAAACAATGCTCTGTTATTCCCATCTGACAAGAAGTATGCAATCCCCTGCTCCTCTATTCCCTTTCCTGCTACAGACCTAAAAGGTGACTACACCCAAATAATTGGGGAAAAAAGTAATCCGCATATTTTGCATATTTTCATGTAAGGTAATAACTGTGTAAATAATAAAATCAACAAAAGGCAAAACATCAATAAACTAAGATAAATATTTCCAAGTAATGGGTTTTCGATGTGCTGCCATTAAATGTATGCAGCTCTGCTGTTCTACTGTCCCCTCCTGTGACTGATGGCGTTACCTGTGAAAGGAACTATTTGGTAACAGCAGGAATGGGGGTTTGAAACCAGTGTGATTTTCATCTAATAAAATGTACTATTATACTTACCATAACTTATATAAGGTGTGGTTGAAACCTATCCCAGTTTCACGTTGCATAGCCAGTATAACCAGCCTCACACTGATGAGACCCAAAAGGTCGAAACAGCTGTCTGTGAGTAGGTTTGCTGGCTGTGCAATTTAACCCAGGCTGCTGAAAAGTGGTTTAATGTGGCAGAGATAAGCTTGTAGGGGTTTCTGTTAAAATGAATTTGAAGCAAAAGGTGACACTGTACTCATTTGCATGTCAATTCCCCGAATTCCTGGCTGCAGATGGACACACTGTATGCTAAGAGATAATGATGATAGGCAGGGTTGCAGACCTGTCCAAGACATGTGAATGTGCTCACACGTGATATTTTTATTTGCTGTAATCTAAAAAAATTTAAATGTGTTCTCTGCGTCCTTAGGCCGCGCGTATAGTGCCCGTGATGGCAACGTCACCCGTCGCCACCCACGAAAGTTGAATTTCGCTTTGCAGCGATGTCACTAGCGACCTGGCCATTGATTGGTTCATAGGCTGTCACATGTGGCGACAGCTTCTGAAAAATCAAATTTGACCCGCGACCAAATTTTTGGTTGCGACGTCGCTCGCGTCGCGCTTACTATAAGCGCTTGCAACGGCGACAATGCATTTGTTTTGGTGCGACGTCGCATCGCCATCGCCAGGCACTATAAGTGCAGCCTTAGCAATGATGTATCCCCAGTGCTGCTAGATCATTTAGTTGCATTGCATCTTGCTTTCATCTGGGAAGAGTTTGAGGTTATATAAAATTAGAAGAAAAAAAGATGGCGCAAAAAGCGCTTAAGCTAAATAAACAACATTTGTGAAGTATAGCGATTGATTAAATCAAAAACACACAGAAACTTCATTCATATGAGGTAAGGCCGTCCGACATCAAATCTGACCTAACAAGGTAAAAGCACAATACAAATAATAAATACGAACCGGCGCCTTAAGGTAAGTCCATAGAAATGTCCAATGGGCTTCCACATGGAGGAATAAACTGGAATAGGAAGTTCAATCCTGCACCTCCAAACCGACTCGATGAATCCGTAAAGATGCGTCCTGTGATATGTGGGGTTTAAGCACAAAAGAAAATCATAGTGTGTTCTGCTGACAAAATACAATTAACATGCAAACTCACCACATACAAGACAAAAACAACAAAACAACACACCTAACAAGAAACTACAAATGAACATGTAAACGAAAACGTACAAGGCTGGAACAGTTAAGATCATTTATTTTTAAAAAAATTAAAAGGCAATAAAAATGCCAGAATTAGAAATAGCGTGATGCAGCTGGTCTGGTTGGAAAAAACAGAATCCTAATCACAAGAAATACAGAGTAATCCGGCAAATAGAACTGAAGCAGGAAGATGCTGGCTTTCTTCTCCATTTGCAGGGGGACATCTGCAGATGCACTCCAATGCTGTCCGCACACTCCTGGAGCCGGTGCTCCGGTACAGGGGGCGGACGTCAGGGAGAGAAGCCTCTTGCTGCAGTAAAATACCGAGCCCAATACGCTGCCCTCGCTCCTTCCTTCAATTAGCTGTGAACTTTGACCCTACGCGTTTCGTGCGCTTGCCCGTCACTTTATATGGAGATTATGGCAGTCACCTATGAGTAATAATATTCATGGGTTTTTATTCCTGTCCATCCCATTTTTGGGTTTAGGACTGCAATATGTCTATATTGATTGTAAGTCTGCTATGGTTGTTATTCTGTGTACTGCTGTATTTTATTGTCCATTGTGTATGTTTTAGTGTTATTTTATTATAGGCTGTTCACGTGTTAGCGGTGTTTGGCCAGTTCTTTGGACCAATCACAGTGATCGCGTGGGTATAATTAGCATGTTGCTTCTAACACTGCCATAATCCCCTGAGGAAGTGACTTGCAAGCGCACGAAACGCGTAGGGTCAAAGTTCACAGCTAATTGAAGGAAGGAGCGAGGGCAGCGTATCAGGCTCGGTACTTTACTACAACAAGCAGCAAGAGGCTTCTGTCCCTGACGTCCGCCCCCTGTACCGGAGCACCGGCTCCAGGAGTGTGCGGACAGCATTGGAGTGCATTTGCAGATGTCCCCCCGCATACGGAGAAGAAAGCCAGCATCTTCCTGCTTCAGTTCTATGTGCCTGTATTTCTTGTGAGTAGGATTCTGGTTTTTCCAACCAGACCAGCTGCATCACGCTATTTCCAATTGTAGCATTTTTATTGCCTTTTAAATGTTTTTAATTAGCTTAACTGTTCCAGCCTTGTACGTTTTCGTTTACATGTTCGTTTGTAGTGTTTTGTTTTGTTGTTTTTGTCTTGTATGTGGCGAGTTTGCATGTTAATTGTATTTTGTCAGCAGAACACACTATGATTTTCTTTTGTGCTTAAACCCCACATATCACGGGACGCATCTCCACGGATTCATCGAGTCGGTTTGGAGGTGCAGGATTGAACTTCCAATTCCAGTTTATTCCTCCATTTGGAAGCCCATTGGACATTTCTATGGACTTACCTTAAGGCGCCGGTTCGTATTTATTATTTGTATTAGGTTATATAAAATGACATTGATGTAATTGGATCTTTGATATGATGGAATGCCTAACTTCAATATAATTTATATATATATATATATATATATATATATACATACAGTGTTCAACAAATCTATACATTTGCTCGCCCCGGGCGAGTGGATTTAACCCCCGGGCGAGTAAATATTGGGCCAAGCAGCACACGTTTGGTACTAGGTGGCGAGTAGATTTTTTGGTGATTTGTCAACCACTGTGTGTGTGTGTGTGTATATGTATATATATGTATATATATATATATATATGTATATATATATATATATATATGTATATATATGTGTATATATATATACATACACACATATACACTTCACATTTTAGGTGGGAGCCTATACTTTGCCCACTGAGACCTTAACCTGACAGATAGCGACCCTGTATCAATCCTTTTTCTGCTAGTAATGATGGTTAAAACACTGCTTCATTGTAGACTTTTGGCTCAACAGATCTACGAGCCTTCCTAATTACTATCTTCCTGCTCGAGATCTACAGAGCAACACTCCATATTTATCTTCCCTGCCAGAAACGTACTAATCAGTGGGGTTTGAACCCTCTCCTCCGGCACCCCAGCAAAGCCATGTTCTGGGGATAACCAAACACTACTCCATTTGTGTGTTTGTTCATTCCTTGACTGTTGGTAAAATCTGGTGTGTCTAGGGTTCCCTGAGGAGGCCTGAAAACCAAGTTAATATAGACCGTTGTTCTATCACCCCTCTCCCGAGTGAAAAGTGTGGCAGGTGTAACCGAATTAAACAGTTCCCTGGCTACAAGACACACCCCATTATCGAATTCCTTGACATCTCCGCTGCACCCCGAAGCACAGCTTCCCTGCTGCGGGTCACCACTCCATCAAATGTTTCCCATTCAATAGTTTCTAAATTGAACATTCTAATTTGGAGAGCTTGAATCTGATCCCTGGCATGACAATGGGGGAACAACAAAAGCAAGGTGACCTTAAAACTTGACATACTTTGAAGTTGTCCTGTCTGGATTGGTCCACCTGCAAAGAAACAAGACCATGATAAGAGGGGAAAGTGGCATTACTCAGATATGGGGCACTGGGATCAAAGTGCTTACGCTGCAGGGGAAATGGTACAAGACTGGCTATGGTGGTATAAAAGTGCTGAGCTGATGGAAAGTGATACTAGACGCTTCGTTTTTACTGGGGGGAGCAGTGTAATACTGTTAACTGCAGCAGGTAAGTGTAATCGTGCTGGTACCTGCGATCCTGCGGGTCAGCACTGCAGAACGTCACACTAGAGACAGGATAATGACGTCTGAAGAACAATCTGTAACGCATGCAAAAACATTATATAATGACACGCAGTCTTAACCGCATTGTGCTGGAAAGCCAGCCCTGATGTCACTGCATCTTGCACATACCTTCGCTGGCTGTCTGTCAGTGTGATGCCCTGGTCAGACACCTTGAAGTGGACCATAGTTGCAATGGACCTGGGGGGAGTCAGGATGGCACTGGATGCTTTGGAAATAGCCTGGGGGCCAGTCAGAGATTCTGTGTCCACAGAGCCAAGGTACAGCACACTGCAGGCTGAAGAAAGACACATGGACATAAAGAAACGGACTGACACATACAGTACATGCAAAAAAGTACCCCTTCTCAGCATGGCAACTGAAGAGCAGAACTCCATTAATACCATTATTCTGGATGATGTCCACCTCATGACTGTATTACTGTATTCTTCACACACACATGAAGAACATCTCTCCATTAACCCCATTCACCCTGGGGAACTGGGGGAGCATCAATCCATATTTTACAGAGATTTTCTTTATAAGGGCTCGGCCCCCCAACTGTCCCACCTATAATGCAACTATATTACCACAATATGCATCTTTTTTTCTCCAGTATATGTTTCTATCTCTATCTGACTCCACTTCCTACCCCGTGCTGGGGTCTACTTGTTTCCTTTAAAGCACCACTTTCCATCTCTGCTGTGATCTCTCTAGGTAGTTGCACTTCCACTTTAATCCCTGTTCATTTGGAACTCTCTGTCTGTCTATCACTGATCACCTGGCTCCCTCCCCACCTCTCTATGGAATGACCTACATCCCACGACTCCTTTGCCCTCACTGGCACCTACCTGCTCCCTCCCGAAGTAAGTCCGCCGCTGTGCTCATGTTCGTGGGGACCGAAACCTCAGAACTCTGCTCAGTCAGATCTGTGTAAATGAGAGAAGATTAATGGGGATGAAAGAGGTTACATGGGAAGTGGGATGGACGTAGATTTTTAGGCCCCATAGTTGACAGAGTAGTGAATAGGTGGGAAGGGCTAGACAAGTAAAAGAATAAATGGTACAATTTGCAAACTTTAGTCTTTGGCCTCAAATTTCTAAAACTCTCAAGTTATGTGCCGTCTATTCATTTATGGTATAAAGAGAGTATGGCATATTGTTGCCATAGAAAAACTTACATCGTTAAATAAAGAAAAACCACAGAACTATTTTGAGATAAGGGAACACTTTTTCAATTACACTCAACGTCATCACAGCCACTTTTTCAAGCCAATAACCCTTGAAAATATGTTTCGAACAAATACTCTTCTCAATGATTTCTTCCTTCTACCAAATTCCCTTTTTTCACTTCTACCTTTACAAATGATAGGAGTATGTTTAAGGTACATTGAAATATTGTATGATATGCTATTAATGGAGACGATGTACAAACAGATGTATACCTTTATCACGTAAAACAATACAAATTCTAAGTTACAAAACAAGTAGACTAGATGGATGTTATCTGGGGAGAAGGAAAGTGAATAGTTGAAATTGGTGAGAAGATGGCAAGGAGAATAGATGTTGAAGGAGAAGCATTGATACAACGTGTGGGTAGATAGGAGAATGGTGTATACAGACACTAGACAGAAAGATGTAAACCATACATATAGAAGAGCAGTGGATGGATTGATGGGAGCAGGTCAAATTATGGTAGATAAGAAACATTATGGGTAAATCCGTAAGAACTGAACAGACAAAGGGTCTCTAGTTTTGCAGCAGGGAGACTTTAGTAAATAACCCACTTATGGGTGAATTGAATGGAGGGGAGTGAATGAGTGGGAGAGTTGGGATGGGATGAATGAAAATGAAGGCAATGAATAGACACGAAGGCATTTGATAGATGTGAGAATTGATGTAAGAGGCATTGACTTACCCCGGCAGGGAATATGCAGTCTGCATGGCAGAGACAGGGGAGTGACCGAGTGCTGAGACACCAGGGCTGAAAGGCTACCTAAAAACAAACAGCAACACTCACCATTTACTACCTATGATTTAACTTTGACAGCTCTGAACCTGTATACACAGTTACACAGTCACACACAGTCACACAGTCACACAGTCACACAGTCACACAGTCACACAGTCACACACGGTTGAAAAAAGTAATGCGTCCACAAAGTTCAACCTATGCTAAATTTAGACAACAGATACTTTATCCCAGGGGTGCGCAAATTTACCGACATGCGCCCCCCCCTCCCCGCACGGCTCCGATGCCGTGGGGTCATATGCCGTGCCATCCCGTTGCCATGGCAACGGGATGTCACATGACCCTGCGGCGTCATTTGACGCCGGTTGGCATGGAGACGCGTCGCTGGAATTCCAGGTAAGTGAAAAATTACAGAGGCCTTGCGCTATCCCCAACATTTGTTTTAAATGCCTTCTGGGAAGCGCGGGGGCCTCTGAAACAGCTGCGCCCCCCCCAAAAAAAATCTCACCCCCCCACTTTGCACACTACTGCTTTATCCTATAGTTAAGTAATAATCCCTGAAGAACAGGGCATTATTGGCCAGTAATGCCCTGTTCTGAGGGGATTATTACTATTATAGGCTAAATGTAGGCTTATTTTTAATTTTTTTACATTTTTCATAAAAAAAGATACATTTTTGTAGTCATATTGATTTTTATCAGCATGATTGTCTACATTCTTATGCTTTTACTGCAAGTTTATTAAAAGTAAATTGTACATATACACAGATCCCTCCCCCCCCCCCACACACACACTGCAGCCCCCCTCTATACACACAAACACACTCTGCAACCCCCCTATATACACAAACACACACCCTGCAGTCCCCCCTACACACTGTGCAGCCCCCCTACTCTACACCCACAAAACACACTGCAGCCCTCCTCCACCCTGCACACTCACAAAACACACACACAACACACAGCAGCCCCCCCTCTACGCCCACAAAACACACTGCAGACACACACACACTAACAAAACAGACGGCTGCCCCCTCTACATCCATAAAACACACACCAGCAGCCCCCCTCTATACCCACTGCAGCCCCCATGTAAACACACACACTGCAGACACACACAAACACAAAACACTCTGCATCCCTCCTCCACCCACAAAACACACACTGCAGAGACACACAAATCAACAAAACAGACTCTGCCACCTCTACATCCACAAAACACACACCAGCAGCCCCCTCTCTTCACCCACTGCAGCCCCCTTTAAACACACACACTGCAGACACACACACAAAACACTCTGCACCCCTCCTCCACCCACAAAACACACACTGAAGCCCCCCTCTACAAGAACAACCCCCCCCCCCCCTGCACCCGACCCCCGCTTGCTGCCCGGGTGGGATGTAGGCTGGGGGGGTCCCTGCGGCTGCTGCCCAGGGCTGGAGGACAAGGTAGGCACTTCCCCTCCGTCCCACGCTCCTTTTGCACCCGCGCGGGCAGGGTAATAGGAGCGGGGAAGAAGGGAAGGCTGGCAGCTCTGACTCCCATCCCCACAACTGCAGCCTGGGCGGGAGGTAGAGGGGGGGAGGCGCGCGCACGCGCGGCTGGCAAAGTTCCCCGGCCACGTTTCCCATCAGGGAGGTTAGTGTGGCCATGCGCCTGTCCGGCTGACCGCCGATCCCCCTTCTGGCCCCGATCCCTCCCTTCCAATGAATACCCACCCAGTCACCCACCCAGTGAGTGTATCTGAGTGTGTGTCTGTGAGTGAGTGAGTGTGTCTGTGAGTGAGTGTGTCTGTGAGTGAGTGAGTGTGTCTGTGAGTGAGTGAGTGTGTCTGTGAGTGAGTGAGTGAGTGTGTCTGTGAGTGAGTGAGTGTGTCTGTGAGTGAGTGAGTGTCTGTGAGTGAGTGTGTCTGTGAGTGTCTGTGAGTGTCTGTGTGGGGGCGGGACTAGGGCGGGGCTAGGTGGCGAGTAGATTTTTTTTGTTCGAAGAGTAGATTTTTGGGTGATTTGCCGACCACTGTATATATATATATATATATATTTAAATATGGTAATTTAAAATATGTACATACTGTAGTGCCGACGAGTATTCTAAAACAAATCTGGGGCAATCACCAACAAGACACAGGTACATGCTGGGTACATGCTGCATACTTTTGAGTGACACTTCTGCAGACAGTCTAATGGCCCATCGGATTAACAGCGGGGGTCCCTGGCAGTCCCATTCAAACTGAATGGGACTGCCAGGGAGCCCTGCTGTGTTAATCCGATGGGCCATTAGTGTCTGCAGAAATGTCACTGAAATGTTGCAGCATGTACCTGGGTCTTGCTGGTGATAGCCCCAGATTTTCATAGGCAAGTTTAAGGCAAGTTTTAGAATACTCGTCAGCGCACCTGTAGTATGCCTCACAAACTAGTATTTGTACTTCTCTGGAAAATACAAACTGTATTTGGTACATATGGGCCTGGCTTATCCACTGAGGTCTAAATGATAACCAACACCCACAGCGACCCCTCTGGACCACAGAAACCATCAATCCACAGAGCCCTGCCTGAGGTACAGGAGATCTGACTGACCCACAGAGCCCTGCCTGAAGTACAGGAGATCAGACTGACCCACAGATCCCTGCCTGAGGTACAGGAGATCAGACTGACCCACAGAGCCCTGCCTGAAGTACAGGAGATCAGACTGACCCACAGAGCCCTGCCTGAGGTACAGGAGATCTGACTGACCCACAGAGCCCTGCCTGAAGTACAGGAGATCAGACTGACCCACAGATCCCTGCCTGAGGTACAGGAGATCAGACTGACCCACAGAGCCCTGTCTGAAGTACAGGAGATCAGACTGACCCACAAAGCCCTGCCTGAAGTACAGGAGATCAGACTGACCCACAGAGCCCTGCCTGAAGTACAGGAGATCAGACTGACCCACAGAGCCCTGCCTGAAGTACAGGAGATCAGACTGACCCACAGAGCCCTGCCTGAAGTACAGGAGATCAGACAGACCCACAGAGCCCTGCCTGAAGTACAGGAGATCAAATCGACCCAAATAGCATTGACTGACCCACAGAGCCCTGACTGAAGAACAAGAGACCAGACTGACCCACAGACATTGCTGAGCAACATGAGACCAGATTGAAGACTTAACCAATCTACAACCACATGGTTGACCCATGGAGAAAGGAATGGGGCACAGAGACCTGTCTGATCCACTGAGATAAATCAGAATGGAAGCAGGGCACTACGGATTTCTGCAAAACGATTTATTCAGCCAGCTATTCAGTTATGGCTGAATAAATAGTTTTGCAGAAATCCGTAGTGCCCTGTTTCCTTTCTGGTTTGCTGATTCTAGCGTTTTGACAGGGATTCCCTGAACCAGTTGCTCCGGTCACTATATCGATAATTACCTTTTTGGTATGCAGCATACATCTGTTTTATTGTGATCCACTGAGATGACACAATTCATTTCCATACCCGAACAGATGTGCTTGGATCACAGAGAAATTATATGCCCATAAAGACATTTCAGACGTACTAAAACCTGACTGACACACTGAGGTTCATTCTCTCATTATATATAATAAAATTAATTAATAAAATTCAGTAGAGGTTGAGTGCTGAAAGCAGGGACTTTTCACATTTGTACATGACACACTGAGACCTAAGAGGCCATGCCTGACTCATCAAGGCCTGCCACAAAGCAGAGTTAACAGGATGCTTTCCAGGTACAACTCACCAAAGTGGGGTTCAACAGGGGAGCCTTTGATTTTCACTCCTTTGGGTCCGGTCTCAATGAGAAAGTGACGAACCAGCTGCTCTGCAGGATCCCCTGTGGCAAAAAGAAGAGGTAAATTATGACCACAGCTTAGATCCTCCCCTAATCTCTGCCATCACCTTTTCCCCCAAGGTTACCTTTGCATGTCTGTGATATGATGCTGGGGGGAGGGCAGGATACTTTTAATGCCAAACCGTACGCGCCACGAAAGGAGTTACTGTCCCGAATCAGAAAGGAGCCCGGTTCTGCACTTCTCAAAAGGGCGATAGCTGAGAGTGAAAATGAGAGAGAAGAGGGAATTAGTAAATAAGGAGGAAGACAGAAATGAGAAGATAGAAACGAGGAAGAAAGAAAGAGAAATAAGAGAAGACAAGGTGTTGTAAAGACAGGCATGCTTCAATTACATGCATGTTGACAGCCCCTACTTGGTCTGACTGACCCCTGACCAACAATATGGGGTATAGTTATGAAAGTCTTGAGTATGGAGAACTGGAACAGAACTACAGTAGGGCAAAAAAAAATTTTCCCCACATTAAATGGGATTCTGTTGCTTTAATTAATCTGGTGCTGTTTTTCACAGCAATTTTGCAACAGATAAATAGGGGGTTATTTGCTGAGGTCTCCCAGGTGCCAAACTGGGTAACAATAACTGCAAAGACCAGCAAAACATGTATGAAATAAATGCTAACTCATCAAACACTAACTGATCCACAGAGCAAAGACACACCCATTGAGCCCTGACTGACCCACAGAGTATTGCGTTGACTCAGAATTCTTACAATGAGTGTGTTGACCGAGTCACGGTGGTCTCTCAGATTCACTCAGCACTCTCTGATCTATCAACTGGCCCTTCTTGGTCAACAGACTGCGATCTGCAGTCCCCTGACTTTCCCGCACCGCTGGCCCGCTCTGCCCCTCTCATTACCTTGCTCTCGGGAGATGCTTGGTTTATACCAGAACTTGGAGGAATCCTGCAAGAAATTCCCCATCTGAGGAGGATCCTGCAGCACACCTGAGTAGAGATATATGGGAGGAAAGGTCAGTCTCTGGGATCAACCCATTGGCTACGCAAAGCGTTACAGTCACCACTGATAGCCAAGGGGCTTAGAACGGTCTAACAAACAATAAATAAAGATCCTATATGAAAACCCATGATAACTAATTACGCTAAGTATCAGGTACCAACCTGTGGGTGATGCAGGGGGTTTGTTGATCTCAGAGTGCCCGTTGGGATGTCCCAGATTTCCTGCTCTCTCTCTTCCAGCTCGGGGGTGGAGCTTGTCAGGTAGGCGAGGGGGCTGCACATTTGGGGGGCAGGGGCTGCCCGTGTAGTAGGCGGTGCTGATGGGGAAAGATGGAGTAGGGGAGGGAGGCAGGAGCTCAGACTGATTACCAATTGGCGAGAGCTGGGGGCAGGTTGGCGCTTCTCCTCCTATGCAGGTTATAGATGCAGTGGGCAGGGAAAAGGTGGTGCTTTTCTTTTGAAGGGTGGCAGAGTTCTCAGGCAGAGGAGGTAGGTGGGCGCAGTGGGCAGGTTCTGCCCCCATGGCCACTGAGTATTGAGTAGGAGGAGGAGGAGGAGCAGGTATTGGAGTGGATGCACAAATATTAGGGCCAAATGTGGAGTGACCCCTGGTGGCCTCTAATGATCTCGCCTCAGGGGTAACAGCTAGTTGGGGGGAAACATGAGTGGCATAGGAGGGGGCAACAGACAGCATGACAGAGTTATCTGGAGTAGTTTTGTGGGCAATATCCACCTGAGACAGTGTGAACCCCGACCTGCAATACACAAACAAATTCTATATTCTTCATTGTGTGAATAACACTAGATATATCAGCACTAATATGTACCAGACATTATACCACTATTAGCTTATTACTAATAGTCTTTCACAACACTGATAAGAAGAGGTTACAGTCCTACAAGTATACAATCTGTACTCTTCTTTTGTACCCCAGTGTTAGCTATAAATATGTAGTTAAATGTAATAATTTATATCATCAGCTCTGTATACTTATCATATATTCATTTATTTAATTCATATGTAGCCCCTGCTACAAATGTGTGCATACTGTGAACAATGCAGAGTTGGTCTGCTCCACCTATCACAAGTTGAGATTGGGAGATGCTGTCCCTGATCTGCCTGGCAACACGACAAGAGATATGGGATTGGATGGCAGGAAGAACGGATGGAATGTTGGAGCACGCTGGCAGTTTGAATGACAGAGAAAAGTCCAACTGCCATTCTGAGAGTGGGACAGAGAGAGAGACAGCCCGAGTCACAGAAGTGCAAGAGGAGGATCGTATGAGACTGCTAGCCAAGTACAGAGAAAGTGAGACAGCAGCAGAAACACGTCCCCTACACACAGAGAAAGAGAGAGTAGAAGAGAGCAAGAGAGATCCAGATACTTGCTTGGCTGTCAAAGTGCAACAGGATAACAGACAGCCAGGAGACAGTCTTTTCAACTATTGAATATCCTTTTGTGTATTACACACACACACACACACCTCACAAATGTGTCACCCTTCCCAGGCCTGCAACATGACTGTACGCCATTTTGATAAGAGCTCCAACACAGTGCTGGCAATAATATTAGCACCGGTGCTAGTATGAAGGACAATAGCACTGCATCCTAAGTTATTGTTTATGTACTGTATATATATTATTGAGTATTAAGTATAGTGTGTTTTTGTTATCTATTAGAGTAAGGGCTGCTGTGTTAAGGTTGCCCAGGGGCCATAAAGCACCAGTTAATAAATATATATATATATATATATATATATATATATACACACACACAAGTCTTGTCTGGTTTTATTCGAGGGGTCCAATTATGGGGTATTAAGGCAGGACGGACCCGGGCTCCGCCATAGCACATATAGGCTGTGGATGTAGAGGGGTTACACATATAATTCCAGAGCAGTGAAACAATCCCTCCTATTATCAGAGAGATTCGTACAAGATAAACACTTACCTCTCATTAACAGGGTTGGATGTGGGCAACGACTTGTGGTTTTGCACAGATGGACCCTGGTTGCCAATACTTCTGTGTGTTTGCACAGACACATTTTGTGTGTGCATAGCATTGTGTATTTGCACAGAGTTGTATGTCTGTACAGAGGGATTTTGTGTGTGCACAGGGCTGGGTGTTTGCGCAGAGAGATTGTCTGTGCACACAGGGCTGTGTGATTGGATTGATGTGTGCGGAGAGCTGAGGTTCTGTGCAGGTGGACTCTGTGTTTGCACTTTTGGACTCTGTGTGTGCACAGGGCTGTGTGTTTGCACAGGTGGATCAGGTGTGCGCACAAGGTTATGTGTTTGTATAGATGTGCTTTGTGCGTGCACAGGGGTTTGTGAATGCACAGGTGAACTCTGGGTGTGCATGGTTGGGGTCTGTGTGTGCACAGGGCTGTGTGTTTGCACAGGTGGATCAGGTGTGCGCACAAGGTTATGTGTTTGTACAGTGGTGTTTTGTGTGTGCACAGGGCTATGTGCATGCACAGGTGAACTCTGTGACTGTACATGGCTGTATGTTTGTATGGTTGGGCTCTGTGTGTGCACAGGGCCATGTATTTGCACATGTGGATCATGTGTGTGCACAGACCTGTGTGCTTGTACAGTCGGACTCTGTGTATGAACAGAATTGTAAAATTGCCCAGATAGACCCCGTCGGTGTGCAGTGCTGTCTGTTTGCACAGATGGACACTGTGTGGGTGAGGGGTAACATGTGTGCACAAAACTCTGGGTTTGCACAGATTGGCTGTGTGTGTGTGGGGAGGTACTTCTGTGCTCAGGGCTTTGTGGGTACTTAGGGGCATCTGTTTGCACATGTGTGTGTGCAGGATTTGTTGTATGTACTTGGCTATAAGTGTTTGCAGGAGTGCTTGTGTGCAGAGGGCTCTGTGCATGTACTATAGAGTTTGCATGTACAATGGCAGAGGTACTGATTGCAGGCGCTGGCTCTTTGTGCTTCTGTGGCTGGAATGAGGGAGCTGCTCCTTGAGTGACATTGTCCCTGAGCTCTGCAGATAGAAGAGAGAACAAGAACTGTTGTGTTATCACACTCTCTTCTATACCAACATAAGCCACCTGATCACTCATCATGTAGTGTATCGCGCAGCATTAAAGCGGAAACGTGTTTGTATAGAAATACTTTTCTTACGAATTGGCGCCCTCGTTTGTGACCTTGCAACATGTTGTTCCCCTGCACCACAGTCTAGTTCGTCTTTGAAATGCCATTAGCTGCCAGTAATCCCCAGTGAGTAAAACATCTGTAATCATTACATTTTTGTTTTTAATCTTCTTGTTCACGTGTATGTATATGTATCTACATGGCTGCTCCTGAACTGGCTATTTTCCCTGAGCCAGGTCGTCCATTAAAGCAGGGGTGCGCAAACTTTCTGCGCTGCCCCCCACGCTCTCCCCCAGTTTTGCGTCACCCCCCCTTACCTTTAATCTGGCGTCAAATTACGCCGCTGGGTCATGTGACGTTATGTAACCCTGCGGTATCGTTTGACGCCGCGTCGCCGAAGCCAGCTGAATTCAGGTGAGTTACAGAGGCCTCGCGCTGAAGAGTGTGGGACCTCTGTAACCGCCGCACCCCCCCCCCCAAAAAAAAATCTCACGCCCCACAGTTTGTGCACCCCTGCATTAAAGTACCTGACCACTGCCTATAAAAGATTGTAGAGTTTTGGCTATTGGCCAGTGGCTGCTCCATTGTAAAAGATTCTTAGAACAACGCTCTGCTGCCTCTTCTTGGGCCCAGAGCCACAGAGATCCGTTATTAACTTCCCTCCTCTAAAACCCGATATTTCCGGCTCTGGATGGGGAGTAACGCCACCTTTAGGTAAGAGATACTTAACACGAGTCATATTATTTGAAGCGAACAAGAGGCTAACTTCACATGGCGTTAAGCCTATGCTAACGAGATATACAACGGCTGTTGCGTATGCTACATGCAAAAACAACAACATGAACTTTGTGGATAGATTAGCTTTGTAAATATGTGTTAACCTCAGGGAAAATAACGCTGTTAATGATTTTGATAGCGACTTGTTATTAGCACCGAGTTAACAGACCTCTGTGGATCTGAGCCTTGTAGAGAAAGGGTTACAGTCCTGAACATATTCTGATGATTGCTCTGGACATAACAACTTTAATTTAACTTGAGCTCATTTTCCAATGACCCAACATATAATATCTGAACATTATACACCATTCAATTTTCCATTACCGGATTGGTTTCAGCTGGGACCCTTAAAACAGTTTTATACAGCCGTGGCTGCTCCCCTGCATAGTTAACCAGGGTGATGGGTGATAGGAAATGAGATGTCGACGTTACAGATGAAACCATTGTGGCTTATTCATTACACTGCGATAGTGCCATTGACTTTAATGCAAGTTCCCGTGCAATAGTGCTCTGATTGGAACTATCACAGTTTAATAAAGAAACCACATTAATGAGACTTTTGTCTAACGAATGTGACTTCTTTTAAAGGGGCAATCCCACACAAAGCGTTGCCGCATTATTTCAAACATATCCATTTCATTGGCACCCTTAGAAAGACTGAGCCGTACAGTTTTAATGATCTGTTTCTTATGAAAAATGAATACATTCCTAGAAGTGATATACTTTGTAGGCTGCGATACCATTTATTAGATCAACAAGTCAAATTGTACAAGATTTTCTTGTGCATAACATTTTGAGACTGCAGAGGTTTCTTCATCAAATGTCAGATTATATGTAATCCTAATCTTATCTGTTAATTCTTCTGCTATGTTATCGCTTTGCTAATCACAGCAGCAGAGGAGGGGGTGGGGGGGAAAGAACGTGGATTAACAACGTGCCTGTATATTGAAAAGTCAGCACAAAAAAAGATTAGCTAAATAGCGTAATATCACTACAACGCTTTTTGGCTATCACGGAAACAATAAAAGTTTAAAAAAAAAACATTTAAAAATACAGTCCCTTTATTTTAATTGTTTTGTAATGTGCCAACTACCTACATTTAACCACCTATTAAACAGGACACTTTGGTCCTAAATTAGTGAGACTTTACCACGCTCCATCTCAGGGGTGCGCTAAAGTTTTTGTTTGCGCCCCCTGCCTGCTTCCCCCCCCCCTCCCATACCTTTTCTCCATCATTGGTGGCGTCACGAGTTCCTATTTGATCCCACGGTGTGATTTGACTCCGCGCGGTCATAGCGACGTGTCGCCAGAAGCGGACCGGAGAGAAGGTTAGAGACTGATACAGAGGCCTCGCGCGTTCTCTGCATTTTATTTAAATGTTGTGGGGAAGAGCGCGGGGCCTCCGTAAGTGCCCCCCCCAAAAAAAATTGTGCACCCCCAGCTCTAGATAAACATAAAAGGACAGCGCAAACACTGATCTCAATGGTCCCAGAGACTTTTCGCCTGATACACTATGTTGAGTACTGAAGCTTCAATAAGGTGGTCTGATGATGTAGCAGCTAAAATAACATAATGCCATGTCTCAGAAGCAAGAAAAAAAATTAAGTAAACATAATGAAAATAATCCCATTTAGTTTCAGAAGAGGCAAGGAGAGTACTTTAGGTCAGGGGCGCGCAAACTTTCTGTGCTGCGCCCTCCCTGCCTGCCAGCCCCTATGCTCGCGCCCCCCCTCACCCAATATCCAGCGTCAAATGACGCACGTTGCTATGGCGACGCACACGTTACATGACCCTGCGGCGTCAAGATGGACGCGGTGCTGAGGAAAGGTAGGTGAAGTCCGCTGCCCCCAAAAATAATCTTGGGGGGCGCACACCCCTGCTGTAGGTAAGAGAACAGACAGGAAACGTTAATGTTTCCATGGTTGCCAAATGCTTTAAAGGGTCCTATAGTCTTTTTCTAAACACTTTTGTGATGAGACTGTTTGTGGTACCTAGTATGTATGTATATCTTTATTTATATAGCGCTTCACACCATTAATACACATGACATAGTAATATAACACATAAGGGGAATAAGCGCTTGAGACATAAAAGTAACATTAGAAAAAGGAGTCCCTGCCCTGAAGAGCTTACAATCTAATTGGTAAGTAGGAAGGACGTACAGAGACAGCAGGAAGGCGTTCTGGTAAGTGCGTCTGCAAGGGGCCAAGGTCGATGTATGAGGTGTATAGTATCAGCCAAAGAGCTACTCGTATGTTTCGTTCAAGAGGTGTTTTAAGGTGGGTCCTAAGGTGGAAACAGAGGGTGCCAGTCGGATATTGACTGGAAGGGCATTCCAGATGAGTGGGGCAGTCTGTGAGAAAGGTTTTAGGCGGGAGAGGGCTTTAGATACAAAAGAGGTAGACAGAAGACATCCTTGAGCAGAACGCAAGAGTCGGGCAGGTGTATAGAGAGAGATGTAAGGAGAGGCAGAAACCTTCATACAGTAGCCTTTAAAGAGAGAATTGTGTGTGTAATACGGATTTGATAGGAAGCAGGAGAGGGATTTCACCAGGAGAGACAGATTTAGGAGAGAGTGAAATGATTCTAGCAGCAGCGTTTAGGATAGATTGTAGGGGAGACAGGTGAGAGGCAGGAAGGCTGGACAGTAGAAGGTTACAATAGTCGAGACGGGAGAGAATGAGGGCCTGTGTCAGAGTTTTAGCAGTAGAGCGAAAGAGGAAAGGGTGAATCTTCACAATGATACGGTGAATAAAATGACAGGTTTTAGCTACATTTTGAATGTGAGTGGAGAATGTGAGGGAGGGATCGAATGTGACACCTAGGCAGCGTGTTTGTGATACTGGGTGTATGACAGTACTGTATCTACAGACTAAGTGTAAATCTTTATTTTTCATAATATCTTTTTACGAACTACTGTAATTTAAACATCATTATCCAAGCAGTTAAAAGTGAAGGACAATAACATTCAAATAACATTATCCTGGCTAATATGAAAAACAAAATGTCAGGGAAATTTGGTAGAAGATGCAGAAGATTTAAACATATTAAAATTGACTTGCATTGGGTAGAGGCATTTTTTATTCAGGGAAAAAGTAGAAAAATTGTAACATTTTAACAAATTGTAAGGAAGCCTCCCATGGAAATAGGGAGTAGGCCAGTATGGACGAGATAAAGAATTCCACAGGAAATCTATCTGGGACGGGATTGCTCCTATAAATTCTTAATTGAAGTCAGACATGTACGATTAATTAGTAATGGTTCAATTAAAGCATAATTGGGATGCACTCTATTTAGAAAGGACAAATATAAAGCGGGGAACCTGGTTCAATTCCCGGTGTCGGCTCCTTGTGACCCAGGGCAAATCACTTTATCTCCTTGTGCCTCAGGCACCAAAAACAGATTGTAAGCTCCACGGGGCAGGGACTGTGTCAGCAAAATGTCTCTGTAAAGCGCTACGGAAAAAAACTAGTAGCGCTATACAAGAACAAACAATTATTATTATTATTATTATTATTATTATAGCTAGTGCTGTGATTGGCAGTCACCCAGGGACAGTCTGCAGCCAGCATTCCAATACATTTCAGCAGGGTATGAGGGAGGCCAGTATGTTGTGCATGTGTTTGCCGTCATAAGACTGAGCTGGAATGTCCTGATTACAATTGTGAAGATGCTGACTTGCCGAGAAGTCATCTGGGACAAGTCAATTGAACACAGGTCTCAGACACATGTTGATAGGCAAGCTATGGATATAGAAACATTTTTTTTGAAGGAGTGGTTTCAAAGTTTTGCTTCTCCTGTCTCCGGACTCCCTTTGTAACTGGTGGTGAAAATGCTCCTTCTGGTACTTGGAGATAGTAATCTGAATAGCAGGAAATGAGTTCAAGAGGATGAGCACATGTTTAAGATCTATAGCTTCAGCGTGACAGAGGAAAGGATGGATTTAATCAATGCGGTTTCAAGATTTAGTGAGAGTACAAAGTGAAAGTAGGATAGGAGGGGAGAGTACATGTTGCTTCACTTAGTTGGGCAATAATACTGTCTACCAGATGGGAAAGCACCCTCTGTCTTGGATGTCCTCAATTATCTGGGACTGAGGAACAAATTGCATGTGATTGTGAATGGGCATTTTGAGGTTTGGGATGCGATTGGGAGCGAGAAGCAGCGATTTGTGCAGATATATTTTAATATAATTCGTGTTTAGCTCAAAGGTATTCTCTGCCTTTTGTCTGTGGAGAGGGAGGGGATTACCAATGTCACTTTGCCTTGGAGCAAGCCAACAGAAAGGGCCACTTGCTTTAAAGACTAGATTTTTTTGTTGGGTGTATTATACAGCAATTAAAATAATGACAATATTAATGTGCTGTCAAAAATATATTTAAGACTTAATGAGGTCGAAGTATCAAGAGGAGGATAAGAAGTTAAGATTCTAGAGGGGGCAGTTCTTACTTGAAGGGACTGTAAGGTATATTCTAGACCCAGATGGTGCCCTGTGGCAGAAGACTGCTTAGTATGGGAGAAGGAGCGGCTCAGTGAGTAAAGACACTGACTGGCACTGAGTTTGCAGGTTCAACCTGGTTCAATTCCTGGTGTCGGCTCCTTGTGACCTTGGGCAAGTCACCTTATCTCCCTGTGCCTCAGGCACCAAAAACATAGATTGTAAGCTCTATGGGGCAGGGACCTGTGCCTGCAAAATGTCTACGTAAAACTAGCTGCGCTATATAAAAATTAAAAAAAAGTATATATAGCTCTATATCTCCCTGTGCTACAGTCAAAATGCTCCACAAATAGCAAAAAATAATGTTTATTTATCATGATTGACATAGTGCATTCAACTGTTAACATTGCACATATAAATACAACACTGATGTGATCTACGCCATTGGCTATGAAGGAAGACATACTGGGCCATATTAACTAAGCAGTGATATTCCATGAAACACCTTACTGCGCATTCATATGAATGGGCCGTAATGTATCTTCTGACGCTGGATGGTGTCTCATGGAATAGCACGCTTATTAAATATGGCCCACTTGATGGGACCATAAGGTGTCTTCTGGCACTAGCAAATGTCTTAGCACTGCTTAGTAAATAAGGGCCACTGTGTTCTATTCTAATGCTCAGTGCAAACAGAACTGAACTGGATCGTGAAATCTGATACACAGTGATATTCTGTAATAGCATCATAGCAAATGATGTACATCACGTGTATATCTTAAGTCTCTTAGTTTATAGCCGGGTACTAACCAAAATTATCTTTGTGTATTAACTGTACACAAGTGGCTCATTGATATAATTACCCTATGGGAATCTTATAATTGTACTCCAGTTGTGCTTGTCTGATTGGGAAGAAATATGAAATAAGACTGCACAAAGGTTTGTTTGTACATAAGCTAAATGGTAATAACTGTACAGTATTGTTCTAGTGCTATTTGGCCCCAGTCGGTACACAGAGTATGAATCAATCTTTACCACCAGTCTGTTGGAGACACAGTTGTGGTTTATATGTCAGATTTTTTTTTAAATGGCTTACAAATAATTCCTTTATGGAAAGCAATAGTTCAACTAGAATATCGTATTCCAATCATCAAGATCCAATAAGAACCCTAGATCTGTTACTTCCATATTTGTAATACCTGTTCAATGATATTCATTGACACAACAGGAAAGAAGGGGACACCTATCTGCTAAAAAGAGAATCAAAGTAGGGAGATATTTTCGCTTGCTTTCTTGCTTCTTCAGGGGTGCATATTGAAACTGGTTCACAACACGATTAGAATGAAACTTAGAGCATGTGGAATGTAAGGGATCTGTAAGCTTACAGGAGCCAAAGCAGCAATGATTCATTGCTGTGGCGAGGATGTCAAATAAACTCTTGACTGTGTAACTAAGGGAAGTAGATCAGGGTGGGAGGTGGAGTGGGCTACGTAGATTTCAGTAAAGTCTTCCATACGTTTTGCACAGGGGACTTGTAAATGAGCTTGGCAGTCTGAGAGTGAGTCATAACATATGCAGATGGTGGAATAAATTGGTTCAAGGATTGGCATAGAGGGAAAGTGTATGGAAAAATGTAGTTAATTGTGATGATGGGGGTTAGCAGCGTGGCTTAATGAAAGCATGATATAGATGACACATTCTTTCTTATAAACAAACGCTAAAAATCAGTTGCAAAAAGTCTTCTCACTTAAATGCCTGCACTCCCCCTCTTCAGAGCCACAGAAGCCTTCAACAAGATAAACTTTGAGCTGAACACATTTTGTGAAAGAATGGTCAATTACAACTCTGACTCTTCCCCTCCACCCTCCCCCTCCCCCCCACAAAAATTACACTTATCGAAGAATTACAAACGGTTTTAGCTTTGAGTATTAGGGAGATCCGATAGTTGTAGTTCCCCACAGGAAACGCTCACCAGGGTGGAGCTCGAAGTCTCTTTCCTGTAGAGTAACGTGGTAGGCTTCATCTATAGGCGATGTGCAGTGGTGACCCATTTCGGAAGCACTCGTTCTCTCTCACCTTAGATAAATCATGAGCGATGGCACCTCAATACCCAAGATCAGTTGGGATGAGTGTAAATTACAGTGACATTATATTTATATAATACTTTCATTTCTTTCTGAGTTTCATGTAGTTTAGTTGTTCTTTTATAAAACTATAAATGTGCTGCAATTTATCTCCCAGCTCGAGCAGTAATGTGTAGGCATATTGATGACATACTGTCTTATGTGTAAGTGGAATTTACACATATGTAACCCACCTCTGGGATTAATATGTGCATTTAGGGGGATAAGGGCCCTTATTGGTTAATTGCATGAGTTGTTGCAGGGTAACTCCCCTCTTCGATATTGTGTTGCAAAGTGACTAGGCAGAGGTCTTGCCATGCCCACCTTCCAGAAGGTGTTTAGTCTGCCACCTGGGTTAGGATGACTAAGCAATATCCAAACCCGTCCCCCTTTATTTAGGGGGATGGTGACCTCACAGAAGGGTATATAAGGGCAGCAGAAGCTTCTAGGCACTTAGGTTCCTGGCAGATGAAGAATGGGAGCCTCATGTATATAGCGTCAGTCTAGTTTAAGTGTGTAACTATATGTGTAGGGATGAGTGGTCCCCTTTTATTTGTTTCATAGACAGGAACAACAAAGATAAATATTGCACACCAGCAATGAAATAATCTGTAGAGGATACTTATACCGGTGCTCTCTTCTCAGTAAGGGAAGGACCGCTGCGTTCTATGTAAAGAATTCAGGACAAAAGAAGAGTAGAGGCTCCACGAATTTGCTAATTCAAATATTTATTGAAGCCAAAATTATTCCAACATTTCGGCCGTCTAGGATGCCATTCCTTGACAAAGACTGCCTAGATGGCTGAAACGTTTGAATAATTTTGGCTTCAATAAATATTTGAATTTGAAAAAGCCATGGAGCCTCTACTCTTCTTTTGTCCTTATTAATACAGGGCCACATTATATAGGGTAAGGCGTCTCCTACCCAGTACAGAGGATGTGCGTGACACCCATGCCAGAAGACTCCTTGAATAGGGCCTCAGAGTGCAACAGTGGATTTGCTAAAAGGCAAGTCCCAGTAGCACACTGGCAGCCAAGGTAGGAACTAGGAGGGTCCTGTACAGGGTGACAGGATTTAAATCCTAGATTGAGGGTGCACCCCTACCAAGAGTTCTCGTTGGGCTGTTGGAAAGCCTTATGTTCAAATGCAAGGGATTGCCAGTTATCCAAAACTTAAGCGGTGACAAGCAATGTACCTCCCTGGGAATGCTGCCTGAGAACCCAGGTATGAAGAATGTATGAAAGCTGTAAATAAAGAAATGTAGAAGTTTGTCTGAATAAAGTTCCTGTCGCCCTTCATTAAGACCAACGATTACACCACCAGCCGGCGCGGATGCCAACCCCCTAAGAAAGGTAACAGACATTGAGAACCTGTACATAAATACATACACTTTG
Source organism: Ascaphus truei (assembly GCF_040206685.1). Lineage (NCBI taxonomy): Eukaryota > Metazoa > Chordata > Amphibia > Anura > Ascaphidae > Ascaphus > Ascaphus truei. The sequence goes on from NC_134485.1 coordinate 348,187,762, forward strand.
ATGTGATCCTCCTTTGGGTGTCGGGCAAGGAGGAGTTACACATAGAACAGCTGAAAATATATATATATTTTGATCAACACTCCTATTGTATCATGCGCATAAATATTAGTCTCCCTAACCAGAAAGATTTACTCATCCTGACGTTAGTACTGCATGTGACTGGATGTGCGTGTGGTTAAGTAATGTGATTAGTTCTAAATTTCTTCTCAACAACATGTTTATCTTATTAGTTATATAGATATGGTTGCTATAAAGACAGAATGGCCAATATGTACTTAGTGTGCAATATGTAATAAGTGAAAGTCCATAAAACACCTTCCAACACTGGAAGAACCCCATTAGCTCATTCAAGTGAATGGGTCAGAACGTGGCTTTTAGTGGCGGAAGGCACTTAGTGGAATATACACTTAGTTAATGTGGCCCTCTAGGCTTACGTATATCAAGCAGGCAATAGACAATGGGGTACTTTCCTAGAGAAACGGATACGAAATCCAGAAGCTCTACAACAACCGTCCTAATACATGTTGGTCATACGGCTGAGATTCAAGGCTAGAAAGTTTGGCTCCGTGAGAATAAAAGAGAGCAGGGCTCATTCAGTTTATAAACAGGGGTGCTTTGCTGAGGGTTCCAACACATTTTTTTCCCCCTACAAAGAAAATGTAATATCTAAACTACAATAAATTATTTGGTTATACAGTAAATAAAGAGACGTGGTAGAAAAGGTATGTATCCGTACCCAGCTAGTATTCCAGCCTAATGCTTCCTACATTAGAAACAGTAAAAATGTCTTTAAAAAAAAAAAAGAATGTTTCAAACACACATGTAGGATATTGCTTGAACTGCTGCTTTAACAACATGCGAAGCAACAGGAAGTATTGAGTAGGGAAGAGGAGGAACTACTTGATACCGATATTAGCATGGAACACATCAATGTCAGCGTGACAATCTTCTCCACTTTTTTAGGGCCCGTTAACCTCTTCACTGCCAGATCATCTGACCGCAACAATAACTAAAAAAAAATCCAGATCTGAACTAGATTAAAAAAACAAACAAAACCCCTTTTCTAATGTTTGAAAAGCACAAATGATATTATATTCCTTAACCCCTTGGCAACCAAGTTGTTAACTGAGGGTCCTCGTGGCGTTGGCACACTAAGCCTGGCACAAAACGTCAAATGATGTTGTCATATTACTCACCCTGCTGTGGGGGAGTCAGATCGCCAGCACTGCCTGCAGACATGGTGTCACCGCTCATTCTTCTGGGGGCATTGTTGGAGGGAACAATGGGGGACACAGAGCCTGAGGGAGGGGAGTGACCTCCAGTGGGGCTATAAGGTGGAACATAGGTGGAAAATGAATGGGCATCATAACCATTGGGAGGACAGTGGGTAGGGAGGTAGGAAGGGTGCAGAAAGTGAGGGTAAGCATGCCCATAACCACCCTCTGTGAAATGGTTAAAGTGCAGGGTCTCCTCCCCATGTGGAGTTGGGTACCCATAATGTATCTTAGCCTGGGGGATCTGGAAGGGAGGTGGAATATCATGGTTAGGACGGACACTCTGCCCGTAAGATTGGGACATGTGTAAGGGAAGCTCCCCACGATGGAAAGGTTGCACTGGAGGCATCTTCCCTCCTTCCACTGGCCACATGTTGGGTAGAGAGTAACAGACTGAGCTCTGGCAATGAGAGCAGGGGCACAGTGGATGCAAAAGAGGTTCAGGAGCAGGAGGGGCGTGGCACAGGAATGGGTGTGTATCGCGCAGGCTGCCTCTCTTTGGTGGACTCTGTGCCTGGGTTGGGTAATGTTGAGGCCCCTCAGACAGTGAGCGATACAACCTCCTTCTCTCCTGTTCACCATACATCCCCGGGAAGTGAGCAGCTTGCAGCACTGTTCCAGTTCCTGATGCTCCCCGGGAGTCCAGAATCCCCTCTGGCCTGAAATATGATCTGTTTGGAGGCCCATCAATGTTGGGACCAGCATATCCCAATCTACAGGAGCAGTGTCTGGATAACAGAGGCCTTCTTACTGGGTATACAGCCAGCCCCCCAAACTGCCCTATCTCTTCTTCCAGGATAGCTGCCTCACGCTCTCTCTGGCCCTCCCAGTTAGTCCCGCTAGGTGTCTCTCTCTGCACTTCCCAGGATGAGGAGGCCAAGGGTACACATTGAGATGTTCCTCCCTCAGGTACTCTCTGCCATGATGACGCATATTGGGACCCTGCTTCTCCATTCATCTTTGTCTGAATGTTTTGGGTTATCCTCTCCCGAAGAAGCCGATGTTGTGGGTCTTGGGGTCTTCCCTCTACATTCAGTCTCTGGTTTCCATTTTGGGGTCCCCCTTCCTCGTGCTTCGGTACCTGGGAGTACCGGGGCTCCCCTTCCTGCTTGACAGTGACTCCAAACCCACCCAAGAGCCTCTCCAGGTCCTCGCGCTCAGCGGCGGTGGGCAGAGATTTTTGTGGAGTCTCCTCCAGCTTCTCAGTAGGAGCTGAGGAATGTCCAGAGTCACTGCTGACTGACAAGAGGCGCCCATGCTGTTCGGGGCTCCCATTACTGGATGTCAAAGGGATGCTCTTCTTCACACGGGCATACAGGCTCCCATCTAATGGCCCACGAGTGTGACTCAGATCTAGGGACAGTCATAAACATATAGACAATCACATGTCTATATGTCACCAAGTATGTAGGTATGTGACACAAAAATAGACACGTGCTAATGCAGGTACAGCAGAGTAACACACAACAAGAAGGACAGGTACATGAAATAGGACAGCGGGACAGAGAAGTGATACAAGAGTGAAAAGAGAGTGACAAAGGACATAGAAGATAGTAGTGTGACACAGGGCAGAGGCAAATAAGAGAAACACAGAACAGAGAAACAGGAGACTGACATAGGACAGAGAGACACAAAAATGCCAGACATGAGTAACAGACAGTGAGATTCTCAAAGCAAGAAGAAACTCCTGATTTACTGCATCAGTTTGTTTCAATAACTTTTTAATGCAGATGGCTATGTGTCATTATGTATGTTACTACATACCCAATTATGGCCAGTAAATAAAAAATGAATAATCATAATATCACACTCATGTACAGCATAAATTGTCTTGTATATTTATTCATTTTTGAAATACCTCTTGAAACTTATACAAAAACCACAAATACTGTACACACACATGAAAGGTGTCATGATGGTGAAAGATAAACCTATTAAAATTCTGTTTAGTCTAAACGCTCCATAATGTACAGTAGGTCACTAAACCCAATTAGTGCTACGCTGCATTACAAATCAAAGAAGTTGTCACAAGTTTTGCTGCTAATATTTCCACTTATCTTTCCTTATAGAGTGTAAACTTCTTGGGTCAGGGCCTCTTCTAACACAATTTTAATCTGGTCTGTAACTGTTACATACGCCCATAATCATATATTATCTCTAACTGTCCATGAAATGTCTATAAATTTAATGTATAACACATGTTATTTAATGTAACCATGTACTATCATAACTCTGTGCCCAGAACATACTTGAAAACGAGAGGTAACTCTCAATGTATTACTTCCCGGTAAAACATTTTATAAATAAAAATATATATACAGTATATATATATATATTATATATATATATATATATATATATATATATATATATATATATATATATATATATACAGTATATATATATATATATATATATATATATATATATATGTATATATATATATATATATATAATAATGAGGGAACGATGCATGCAGTATACAGTATGTCAATAATTTGAGAGGAAGTGACCAACAGACCCAGTATATCTCTCATGGTTGGGTTATGAGCGATACTGAAATAAAGAGACCTTTGCATCACACAACAAACAGTAATCTGACCCCTTAGTTACTGTATATTCCATGGACGATGGATAACTCACTATCCAGGCTGTCCTCGTGGTTCCTGTTGAGGTTCTCGTAGGAGTCAAAACGAATCAGCGGATCAGTGATGTCATAGTCCACTGAAACACCTGGGTCTTTGCGCAATACCTCCCGACCTAAGAGGTGAAAACAAAAAGACAAAAAGAGGGGGTAAGAAGAATAGGGGAAGGGAGAAAGAAGGCAGACATAGCAACAATGACATGACAGTAGATAAAGAAATGCAGGAGAAGTCCATAGAGGGGACAGAGAGAAATGAATGATGAGTGAATGAGGAGAGATAATATGCACGAAGAGAGGGATGCAGGTTAATAAAGGGAGAGTAAGAAATGCATGATGATGGAGATATAGAAGAGCATGAAGGGGAAAGATAGAAGGGATAAGTACACGAAGGAAAGAGACAGAAGTGCAGACGGATAAAAGACAGAAATACACGAGGAGAGACGTGCACGAGGGAGAGAGTACGAGGGGGAGAGGAGCGCACGAGTGGAGATCGATATATGCATGAAGTTAATTACATATAAGTGAATGTTAGAGACAGATAAGTGAACGCAAGGAAGAAGACAGATGTTTATGAGAGCTACTTGCAAGTTTATTGGCAGAACACTCACCTTTTACTTTTTCTGATCCAGAAGAAAATATAAACTCCACAGTAGCATCCTCTGGGAACTTCTCATCTTGGAGGGGGTAAGGACAGGTTGTTACCACTCAGAAAGAACCCGCTGACCCATCTCTACGGGTATTCCTACATGCGACTGATTGTGTGATAAGATGCAAAGCTCTTTCTGACCCTCATTTGTACGAATCTCTGCCTATCACTAGAAGATCACGTATCCCCCACACTGCTTCTCACTTAACTCCCAAGTCAATATAGTGGGAATTCATTAACAAAATGGTAAACCCATTCACAACACAGCGACTTCCCACTATATTAAATAGGCATTTATATTATACGCAGCAAGACTTTCAACAAGGAGGCGGGCGTTCCAATATCAGTGCGCAGTTACAGAGGACCTAAGCCTTAGGGGACGCTTTATCTATACACTGGGAGCATAGATAAAGCGTCTTATCTCTATGGGAGTGGAATCATTTATGTACTTTTAACAAACTTGGAAGTAAATAGTACACTACAGTATATAGGATCTTCTGCGCTTCTCTGTCTTTTCTTGATATGCAGTCATCAGTAAGTCTGCTTTTCTCTTTATAAGATATACAGCTACATTATGTGTAACTCTACGAGAAACAAAGTTATCTGCAGTTCTGCTTCTCTCTATATAAAACGAGGTATCTGTAACGCTGATGTACATTTAGAATTAAATATTCAATTGTCTTTTGCAGCCCCTCTGTAACAATTATCCAATTATTCGTCTCTTCTGTCAACAGTAATGCATAACAATCTCTTATTATGCAGGCCTCTCACTATCTTTATATTTGTCCAAGGGAAGCATCATATTCTCTATAAAACATACAGTTATCTCTGAATATAGTATGTTGGCCGTGTGTATGAGGTGCTTTATCTCACCTGTGCAAGCACAGTCCAGCTGGTCCTTACTGAAGCACAGATGTGTGTTGTGAATGGTGCAGGTGTGAAACTGGAGTCTGAAGAGTACTTCTCTCTCATGTGGCTGGCAGCGCTTGTGATAACACTTCACCTGTGAGAAACACTTACAGGTCAGCAGTGCTTTGTTACTGTGCTTTCTATGTCAGTGTCACTGAGCCATTGGGGTTGCTGGATCATGCCAGTGTAAGGATGATAAACCCTCAATATCTCTCACAATCCACAGATCCCTTGTTCCACCTATCCATACTTCCGTCTTGGAGACTCAATAGGTCCTATCTTCCTTCTTTCCTTTGACACTTTGGTGGTTATTCATTAAAATGTGATAGTGACGACCAGGGCGCTATTGCACAGAAATGTCATTCAGTTGCATTGTAGTTTGCATGATAGTCCCTAGATTGGCACAATCACAGTTTAAATAATAACCCCTTATGTTACTATATGTTAGGAAAACGTGACTTGTGCCACGAGGCTCTTCTGTGTTGCTACATCACTCTAGAGCAGGGCCGGACTGAATCATTATTGTGCCCCGGGCAGACTAAAAATTTGTCGCCCCTCCTCCTGCAGCGTCGCATGTCAAATGACGCTGCAATGTCATGTGGTGACGCATTGCCATGACAATCTGACGTCATATGACGTCCCGTTGTCATGGAAACACGCCTCCATGTGACGTCAGGAAGCTGCAAGAGGCGCCAGGACAGCAAAAAGGTAAGTGTAGCAACATTCAAAACCTGGCCCTGAGGTCTTGGACATTTAGCGCCAACCAAACCGCCACCGGCTCTCCGCTGTATGATTTTTTGCCGTGCTCGCGCCAACCTCGCCGTTATCTTTAAATGTCTGAGTCCTGTGCCACTGCTTTGTCAATGTTCCACGTGGCCGAGCGCCCTCGTCAAAGTCTCTTGCTGTTGTCGCCGCTCTGAGTTCCATGCGTGTCCGCCACTCTGGTACGCCATCTTTAAATGTCCCTCCACATTGACTTGGACATTTAAAGATGGCACCAGGGTCGGAGCATGCAGCGAAAAGTCAAGTTTCTTTTGGTGCCCTGGGCAAGTCACTGCCCAGAGCACCCCTTAATTCGGCCTCTCTCTGGAGCAGGGGAGCGCAAACTTTTTCATCTGCGCCTCCCTGCATGCTCTCATCCCCTATACGTTTTCTCTGGCGTTTCTGATGTCATGTGACTCCGCTGCGTCATTTGACGCCGCCGAAGAGCAGGTAAGAGACTATACAGAGATCTCGCACGCTCCTCCGGCATTTAATTTAAACGTTGTGGGGAAGAGTGCATGGCCTCAGTAAGCACCGTTCCCCCCCCAGAAAATTTCACGCCCCCTAGTTTGCACACCCTCTTTAGAGGAACATGCTTGATAGTCCACAAGTTACAGATATAGCAGCTGTTATTGTAACCTCCCGCAGTACTCCTCGTTGACCTGTAGGGGCGCAAGTTCAGGCTCAGAACTAGAACAGACCATGAGGCCAGCTGCCATCTTAGTTTGGGTATAAAAACTCACCCAGTCTGTTAGTTCCTTGCTTATCAAACTTTCTGTTTACAGTTCAGGAGTCAGGTAACTCTTTTTCCCCAGCGCTGCACTTTCTTGTTCCTTTTTATCAAGCTTCCAGTTCTACTGATCTTCAGGTACCTTCTTGTTTTGTCTTGTATTCCCTTTGCACTATTTGTCCCTGTTTATTTAATTGTCCCCAGCTACTATTGCTCTTTGCATGTAGCACTACAGTTTCTGGCAGTTTAGTTTGTCTAGTTATATCCTTTGCACTTTTAGCCCCCTGCTTTTTGTCTGTCTCCTAGCTACCATAGCTTTTTGGTGCAGCTATGCACATTTTGCAGACTCCATTTTGTTTTTCTTGTCTTATTATTATTATGTTATATTAAATTCTATCAGTTTTCATATATTTCTGTCTCCTTTCTTTTGTGTGTTTCCGTGTTACATCCGAGGGTTCAATACAGCCTGATACCGTTAACCAGTTAGGAGATCATGCTTTTCCCATGACTATTGGCGTGTATTATGGGTCTTTTAACTGAGCCTCTCCAAAATATCACATTACTTATTTCTCCACCTAATGCCTCATAGGATACAATAACGACCCCTACACCTGTACAGTACTTCTCTTTCTGTACAGCTGTTTTATACATTATCTGCATGCTTCTTATACTATTTGGTTACTTCTCATGCTCGCTACATACCATGATGTCTCCTTTTAGTAGCAGTGCTGGTTCCAAGCTGATGCAAAGTTGACGTCTCTGGGGGTTTGTGTCTCCGAGTGTCCGGCTAGGAAGGAAATAGTGACATTACAAAGAGAGGACCTGGTAAGGCCAGCAAATGGGCAAGGGGACACCGTGCACTGACTCACTAGATTCCAGATGTGTAGACAAGCTGCATGGACTGGTAGATCTTCAAAAAGGGGCAAAATCCTGAGGAAGAGAGTAAGGCGACTGATGAAGAGTAAAGGACGAAAAAGTATGAGGAAGCAATGGGGAAAGATGGCAGACAGCAGACAAGCAAAAAGACAGAAAGATATCACAGAAGAAATGGGTAAAGAGAAGAAATCAAGGTCTGCAGTGCCTGGCAAGTTACATCACAGGAGTAGAAAAGAAAAGGAATAATGGAGATAAACATGTTACAGTTACACAGGCTACCATTGGTCGTTTGTATATAAATGTGCATGTAATTGTGTGTACCCCTTTGGGGATGTGTTGGGATTTAAGGTAGCAACAGAGAGGAATAAGCGTTCTTCCATGGTTTCTTTTCTGAGGACACGGTCACTATTGCCTTTTCCTGTTCAGTGATTGGAGTAACTAGATTGATGCCCTATTACAATATACTATTACAAAAAACGACAACAATGTAATTTTACGAGTCTCCTTCGCACATGGCAAACATAAGGCAAGGTCCTGATAATCCTCCCACCTTGGGTCTATCAATAAATCTCAAATCATAGCACAACACTAAAACGGCTAAATAAAAGCAACTGCTCATCTTAAACTCAATCTAATACCAAGCAGATGTTTGCCATATGAAGGGGGGGGGGTATAGGGCTTATTGGTGTGCACAGATCTGAAGGAAATGAAAGGACTCCGGTCTGGAAATCTGTCCTATGATTATATATTCTAGCATTATGTAAAAAAATTACTTTTTGGAATTGGTTTTGATTAGATTCTGCCTGGTACTAAAAAAAAAATTCTCACTAAAGTTGAATACTTGAAAGTTTCAAAGCGTGCCTGTTACTGTCGTTGTGAGGGCTGTCTGTGGCATGTCATCTTGCACAAGGTGGGTATGATTGATAACAGTACGCAGTCAGTGTTTTGTATTACTCTGTATATTTGAAGCAGATGTGGGGGCACAGTCAGAATCACATCAGGAATTCAAGGAGAACCAGCACATTGAAAATGATGAACCATCAACGTAGCAGTCCTCAGATGAAAACCAGCTTGGGACTCAAAACAACAACGTTAATGGGGATGTGATTCAATATAATTAGTATTGCAACATTTGTGTGCGCTTGTCTTTTGTTTCGTTTGCACGTAACCAGATACAGACCTGTGACTGTTCATACATGTGCGTGTGAATCCTTACCGCCATCTGTCTGCAGCGCAGGAACGACGGGCAGCAACACGCATTGCAGGGACAGCATGTTACTGCTGATCTTTATAGTCCCGGACAGCAAACCTCCAAAATAATTAATATACCTGTGCAGGAAGATACATAGAGGAATTCAATGTGAGGATGCCACTGCTTTAGGCATTGGACATAGTGCAGGCGACGGCGCACGCGGCGCGAACAAATGCATGTAAGTGCACCAGTCCAGCCATGCTGCGCCCTATGTGACGTGCGGCACCGCGACGGCGTGGCAGGATTTTGAGCGTCACGGCCGCGTTTGAGCTAATCAGGGCGAACCAGCCTAGTGACGTCACGGCCCCGCCTCCCAGTCGCTCAAGTGATCTGAGTCCACAGATCACTCAGGTGACAGGCGCGCGCCTCCTTACGCTCCGTCGCGGGCGCCTGCACTATGGCCGCAGCCTCATTCCACACTGGGTGGATTCAGGAGCAGGTAAATACAGGACCAATCTAAACTAGCAGTGACAGAGGCGAGTCTAATAAAGTTGAAACTTGATGATTGAGGCCTTAAGAAAATCCATGATTTTTAATTATTGTTGAAAGGCTGACATTCTTCCTTTGTTGAATTTACAAGAGGAAATCTAAATGGGAGAGGAGGGGGGTGACTTTCAATCTTGCTTGCTCCACCCCAGTGATACGGTAATAATTCATGCCCTCTCTCCCCTCTAAGTAATTATATACAGTAAGTGGACACCATACGAAAGAGACATGGTCCATACAAGAGCAGTGAAACATACTACAGTATAATGATAAGATTGTAATGCTTATGTAAGGATGTAGTAGGAACCTCATGTGTGTTCAGTGTGTGCTGCCTCTGTTCAGTGAGAAGCTTGTGGAGTGTTGCAACAGTGTTGCAGTGTGCCCTAGCAGAGTGAGACAGGCAGTGTGATGCAATAGCTGAGCTGTGTGTCTGTGCAGATTAGGCAGAGAGGCTCAGTGGAGAAACTACAATTCCCATGAGCTCCTGGGCAGTCACCTGATGTGAAGAACCAATCAGAAGGCTAGGATGACAGGGACAGGAAAGGGAAGCGTGGGGGAGAGGTCACGCTGAGCAGAGAGGGAGGTGAAGGAGGAGGTTGGCGGAACCTCGTGTGCGCGAGCGGAGGGTCAGTGACCCGTCCGCTTAGGTGAAAGGTATCCCCCCGGCCCGAGGAGTATTCCCCTGTCATCGTAGGGTGCTGTTTTATAAGGACGGCCTTAGTTGGTAGGGACATTTCCCATTAGTGTGATTTGGCTGCGGAGCTGCGGCCGCCATCTTGGATTGGATACAGACGGCGCTGCAGCAAGGAGTGACGGCGAAAGGCTGGAGCAACGCTAGGACCCTGCGTGGAGTGTGATGGTCATCGCAGTGACCGGAAGGTATCATTGTTTATAAGTGCACCTACACCGGTCACCAGGCGCTGATCCCGCCTCCCACTAACTAATTGGGCCAACTGTGCAAATCCTATGGTACCATACCTATACTGGTTATAAGACATACTCCTAGGGAGAGTGGCAGAGCCACCTATGTACAGGACATTATCCCTAATAAGGTGTGGCCGAGCCACGGTGTGTGTGTGTAATGTTATATGTTTATTCTGCAGATCATTTGTTCTTTATGCATGATATATAAAAGGTTGCTGTTGCATAATGCTGTTGTGATGTTCTTGCTCAGGGTATAATCTCTATCATGGGGATCCTGGACAAGTGGAGGCGCTGCACCGCGATTAATAAAGGTATGACCCCAGGCTCCCAAATAGCGGAGGCTCAGAGCTCCTGAGGATACAGGTACATGCACCACAGTAGTTCCTTATTGCAGGCGTTCACAAAAAGGGCTACATTTGGAGGCGCTGCTGAGATATCAGACCTGGGGTGCCCTATATTTTTTTTTACTGTGCAACCAATTTTTTTTCCCGCCATGTTTGTGCCCTCGCAGCCTGAGGTGCGCAAGTGGGCCCAACGGCATGAAATTCCCCTGACACGTGCCTTCGGCCTGGGACAAGTGCCCGCTACCCTCTGCCTGGGCACTGTGACCGATCTTGTCAGGAAACTCCCGCTCATGGACACTGCCCGAGTGCAAGATCACTATTACGACCGGGAACAGGACTGGCGCAAAATACTATTTGTCACTGACCAGGACATATGCCCTAAAGCCCTGCCCTTAGTATTACTTCTGCCCGAGGTTCCCGGCATCCACTGTCCGATAGTACAGGTGGATTCCACCGAACCACTGGCTGCGGCCACACCCCAGAGGGGATACCCCGGCTCGTTAGGTACCGTCACAACCAGTTCTGAACGCACCCCTGAGAACAGTTTGAATCCCCGGTGGCCCGCCGCAATGGGCCTAGGCACTTCGTTCACTCCCTCGGCCTTTAGGCCCGCGCTGAGCAGAACCAGCCTGTCAAGGCTAGATGCCTATTCACATGCTGGGAGTAGCCTGCCGGATAACGCCTCCATCCCGGCGCTAGCAGAAGCCATTCACCACACTATACAGTCCCTCCAATACCGAAAACTGAAGGCGTTTTCTGGGGACAAACCCATTTCCCTGGGAGAAGTCGGGTTCGAGGAATGGCTAGACCACACGGAACAGGTACTACCCGAATGGTCATGCACAGATGCCGTCCGGAGGCAGCGCATAATTGAATACCTGAGGGCCCCAGCATCCCACATGGTGCACTGCTATCGGGATGACCACCCGGATGCTGACGCGGCTGGCATCATCCACTGCCTGACCAAAGTGTATGGGGTTCCTGTGGATGTTTTTGCGCTAATGGCAAGGTTCCGCGCTCTGGCCCAGAAAGAAGGAGAGATGGTGTCTGACTTCCTTCGACGGTTGCATCTGGACCTGTGGACCCTGGTGAGGAAGGGGGTGGTGCAGAAGACGGATGCCGACGGCCTACGCACCACCCAGCTACTGAGGGGACTCCTCCCCTTGCACCCGGTGTCTATACGCGTCAGCAGCTGTCTCACGCCGGGGCAAGCACTGGCGTTCGACGACTTGATGGATCGGGTTCAGGCCCATGAGACTGTGCTACTGGGGCGTGAGCTGACCCCGGGAAAGAAGGCGGTGGTTGCGGCTAAAGACACCAGGACGTCGGATGCTAATACTGAGGCGCCCGAGAATGCGAACCCGAAGAAGGAGGACCTGGAAGCGCCTGCAGCCGCCAGGGAACGCCCCGCGTCGGGGCGAGCATCGCCGACCTTCCGAGACAACTCCTACCGCAGTCATCTCCAGTGCTATGCTTGCAGAAAAATGGGGCACATTCGTGCGCATTGCCCCTCCCTACAGAAAACGGGGTCCCGACCGGCCAAGTCTATGCTGTGTACTCCGCAGACCGACGAAGCAGTGGCCTCGTCCTCGCCGAGTAGTCGAATAGGGCCAGCGGCCATCGTCAAGGTGGTGATTGAAGGCATCTACGCCTCAGCGCTGATGGATACTGGGTCCCAGGTGACCATCGTGTATCGGCCCTTCTACGATCAACCGGCTGCCGCTGCTATCTGCTGACTCCTTGCGGTTGAGAGGGTTGAGCCATGAAGACTACCCTATTGACGGTGTGGTGAAGGTACATCTGGACATTCCCCAGTTGAACACAGGCAAGCATCACCCCATGGAGGTGGAGGCCTTAGTATGTCCAGAACCCCAGGATCATCCCAGCGCCCCGATAATCATGGGGACCAACACAGACATCGTACAGGATGTGCTCCGCAAGTATCTACAGGAAACGGGTGAATCACCATTGCTGGCTCTAGCTGCTTGCCCGGTGTTGCAAGAGGTTTGCGGTAAGATTGCGACCGAAGAGGAACATGGGATGCTGTATAGTCAAGAGCGGGGGCTAACCGAGATCCTGCCCGGGGAAGGAAGAATGATGATCGCCGCCTGTCGTTATCCGACCAGACGTCCGGAGGATCAACTGTTCTCCCTGGAAAGCTCGATCCGCGAGGACCAGCGACTCGGCTACGAAGTATTGGCCTCGATAAAGAAGTGGTCGGGAAAAATTCCGGCTCGAACCCAGGTGTACGTACGGAACCTTTCTCCCTACACCATGTGCATTGATCGGCGGCAACCATTGGGTCGCATCTATCCAGTAACCCCGGTGGAGAATAGTGTAGGTGAGCGCCCGGTGGTCACCACTCATGCCGTGACCCCAAGGTTGGCATTCGACTTTGGAGATTCACCCTTGACGGAGGGCTGGAAAGGAAGACTGCAGACCAAACTGGAAGAACGACGGGGGGTATTCTCCATTAGTGATATGGATGTAGGGTGCAGTCGCAGCGCCCGCCATACCATTCGACTGAGCGACCATGCCCCGTTCCGGGAACGTTCTCGCCGCCTAGCACCCCGAGACGTGGAAGAGGTGAGGAGATTACTAGCCGAAATGGAGGAAGCTGGTATCGTTCAAGGATCACGCAGTCCCTATGCCTCACCCATCGTAGTGGTTCGCAAAAAGAATGGGACCGTACGTCTCTGCGTGGACTATAGGACCTTGAACAGCCGTACGGTGCCTGATCAGTATACCCTCCCACGCATCGAGGACCTCTTGAACGCCCTGACGAGAAGTAAATGGTTCAGTGTACTAGATTTGAGGTCGGGGTATTATCAAGTACCCATGGATCTGGAAGATCAGGAGAGAACGGCCTTCATCTGTCCGCTAGGGTTCTACCAGTTCACCCGCATGCCGCAAGGGATATGCGGGGCTCCTGCCACCTTTCAGAGGCTAATGGAAAAGACCCTGGGGGACCTGAACCCGCAAGAATGCTTGGTGTACCTGGACGACATTATAGTGTTCGGAAAGACGCTAGAGGAGCATGAGGAGCGGCTGATGAAGGTGTTGGATCGACTTCAAAAGGAGGGGTTGAAACTGTCCCTGGATAAATGCAAATTCTGCCGCACGTCCGTGACATACGTGGGTCACATTGTATCAGCTGAAGGTATATCCACCGACCCAGGGAAGATAGAGGCAGTGGTGAATTGGCCCCGGCCTAACAACGTTCAAGAACTTCGATCCTTCCTGGGGTTCTGCGGCTACTACCGGCGATTCGTGGAGGGCTACTCCAGCAAAGCTAAAATCCTGAATAATCTCTTAAAAATCTGTCCTGAGGACACCGGCAGGAAAATCACCACAGCACAAACGCCATTTGGAGAGAAATGGACCTCTGCTTGTGAGCAAGCGTTCTTGAAATTGAAAGCCAGCCTAACGCAGGCCCCAGTGCTGGCCTATGCCGACCCCGACCGAGAATACGTTCTACACGTGGATGCCAGCTTCAGTGGCCTGGGAGCAGTGTTGCACCAGAAACATGACACAGGGCTCCGCCCAGTGGCGTATGCGAGTCGAAGCTTAACTCCAAGCGAACAGAACTATCCTGTCCACAAGCTGGAGTTTCTAGCCCTCAAATGGGCTGTAGTGGATAAGCTACATGATTACTTGTATGGGGTACAATTTGAAGTCAGGACAGATAATAACCCAATGACTTACATCAACACGTCCGCCAAATTAGATGCGACAGGTCACCGGTGGTTGGCGGCACTGGCCAACTATCGGTTCAACCTTAAATATAAACCAGGGCCCACTAACATAGGGGCCGATGCTCTGTCACGGAGGCCGGGGCTTCAACCCACCATGGATGAGGAAGTATGGGAGGAAATTCCGGGGCCTGGCATACGTGCTCTATGTTCGCTAGCAGCAGTGGTCAACGATCAGGTGGCGTTCTCAGAGCTAAGAGTAGCTGATTCATTAGGGTGTCAATCCCGAGCCATTCCCCGGGCCTACCGAGGTCGGGAAGGAATGAACATTACCGAAGATAAAATCATTTCCTGGAAAGAATTGGTGCAACACCAGATCCAAGATCCAGTGGTGGAACTAGCTCGCCAAGCTCTGCAGCAAGAGAACCCTTCTATTCTTAAGCAAGCCCCCAGAGAACTGGTGAAGCTATTGTTGAATGAGTTCGGGAAGTTCGAACTGGACAATTGCCTATTGTACCGGGTCATTCCATACCACAATCATCCCGATCGGCGACAACTATTCTTGCCTGAAAGTCTGAGAAATATGGTCCTTCGGGCCCTTCACGATGATCATGGCCATCTGGGCATTGACAAGACATTCGGGTTACTTCGGGACCGGTTCTATTGGCCAAAAATGAGAGAATCAGTGGAAATGCATTGCCGAAGGTGTACCCGCTGTATACAGAGGAAAACACTCCCCACACGGGCGGCTCCCATGGCCCATCTGAAAAGCTCTGGTCCTATGGATTTGGTGTGCATGGATTTCTTGTGTATCGAGCCAGACACCCGGGGCATCGGTAACGTACTAGTGATTACAGACCACTATACAAGGTACGCCCAAGCGTTCCCTACCAAAGATCAACGGGCGGTAACAGTGGCTAGAGTATTGTGGGAGAAATACTTCATTCATTATGGATTACCGAACCGACTCCACTCTGATCAAGGCAGGGATTTCGAGAGTACTCTCATTAGGGAACTGTTGAGGTTGTTAAACATAGCTAAGTCACGGACTACCCCGTACCACCCAGAAGGGGATGCTATGCCCGAACGGTTCAACCGAACACTGCTGGACATGCTGGGGACATTAAAAGGCTCTCAGAAGACGGAGTGGAGCAGGCATGTGGAGACGTTGGTGCATGCCTATAACTGTACTCGACACGAGTCTACAGGGTATACTCCGTACTTCTTAATGTTTGGGAGAGAAGCCCGACTACCTGTGGATGTGCGACTGCGGATATCTACCGATGGGGTATCCAACAGAACGCATTTCCGTTATGTGCAGAGGTTACAGGACAGCCTGCAGCAGGCCTATAAATTGGCTGAAAAGGCGGCGGTGCAATTAAATGCGGGTAACAAAAGGCGCTATGACCACAAGGTGCGACATAAGGAGATTCGCCCGGGGGATGCTGTTCTCCTTTGTAATTTAGGCATTCCCGGAAAGCACAAACTGGCTGATCGGTGGAGAGATGGGGTGTATGAGGTAGAATCACAGATGCCTGGCCTCCCGCATCAAGGACTCCGATGGCCAGGTAAAGGTGTGGCATAGGAATCACCTACTCCCCATACCTCAAGTAGGGGACAACGAATTGGAGGTACCCACTGTTTCAATTGATGGAGAAACTGAAAGTACAGAGGATGGCCTAGAGACTGTAATAAATGCCACCTCTGAGAATCCTATGGAGGGAACCTCTCAAAGGGGCCTTCCGGCCGCGGGGGCATCTCCCGAAGGAGCTACGGGTAAAGAGCCCCTTGGTCCAACGACAGATACGCTGACTCCCGTGAGCCAGCCACTAGACCCGCAGAGCCCGTGCTTTGTGCCACAAAGAGACTTTGCAGACTTATCAAGCCCCTCAAGGGCAGAGTTGGAACTGCCAAATGGGAATTGCTACTCTCCAGAGGAGGTAGCTGAAGAGCAAATTCGCAGAAGCCAAAGAGCTAGTCAACCTCCAATGAGGATGGCTTATGATCAATTTGGGGCACCCCATTATGAGGCTCAGCAGTGGTCTCGGAGCAAAATCCAATCTGTGATTGTGATGCTCACAGAATTGTGCAATATCGTATAAAGTCAATGCGAATGTGCTAAGTTATATAATTGAACTGCATTTTTATTATATAACATTCTGTGTATAGTTATGTAGGTGTAGCCCAAGCGAGGACGTTGGATTCTGCAAGGGGGAGAATGTAAGGATGTAGTAGGAACCTCATGTGTGTTCAGTGTGTGCTGCCTCTGTTCAGTGAGAAGCTTGTGGAGTGTTGCAACAGTGTTGCAGTGTGCCCTAGCAGAGTGAGACAGGCAGTGTGATGCAATAGCTGAGCTGTGTGTCTGTGCAGATTAGGCAGAGAGGCTCAGTGGAGAAACTACAATTCCCATGAGCTCCTGGGCAGTCACCTGATGTGAAGAACCAATCAGAAGGCTAGGATGACAGGGACAGGAAAGGGAAGCGTGGGGGAGAGGTCACGCTGAGGAGAGAGGGAGGTGAAGGAGGAGGTTGGCGGAACCTCGTGTGCGCGAGCGGAGGGTCAGTGACCCGTCCGCTTAGGTGAAAGGTATCCCCCCGGCCCGAGGAGTATTCCCCTGTCATCGTAGGGTGCTGTTTTATAAGGACGGCCTTAGTTGGTAGGGACATTTCCCATTAGTGTGATTTGGCTGCGGAGCTGCGGCCGCCATCTTGGATTGGATACAGACGGCGCTGCAGCAAGGAGTGACGGCGAAAAGGCTGGAGCAACGCTAGGACCCTGCGTGGAGTGTGATGGTCATCGCAGTGACCGGAAGGTATCATTGTTTATAAGTGCACCTACACCGGTCACCAGGCGCTGATCCCGCCTCCCACTAACTAATTGGGCCAACTGTGCAAATCCTATGGTACCATACCTATACTGGTTATAAGACATACTCCTAGGGAGAGTGGCAGAGCCACCTATGTACAGGACATTATCCCTAATAAGGTGTGGCCGAGCCACGGTGTGTGTGTGTAATGTTATATGTTTATTCTGCAGATCATTTGTTCTTTATGCATGATATATAAAAGGTTGCTGTTGCATAATGCTGTTGTGATGTTCTTGCTCAGGGTATAATCTCTATCATGGGGATCCTGGGCAAGTGGAGGCGCTGCACCGCGATTAATAAAGGTATGACCCCAGGCTCCCAAATAGCGGAGGCTCAGAGCTCCTGAGGATACAGGTACATGCACCACAGTAGTTCCTTATTGCAGGCGTTCACAAAAAGGGCTACACTTACAAAACATTTCTGGAAAACACTTTCAAAAGTTATTTCAATATACCCTATTGGTCGGATTATTTTAAGTACTGTACCTACTGTACCATCTAGTTTTGATTTGTGAAAGGAACAATCCAAGCCGTTTTTTTCCTAACCTTTTTTGAACCCATTAATTTCAGCTCAGACGACTCCCTGCTTCCAGAGATTCTCACCTCTGAAGGGGGTGTTGGTATCTCCTGCAGTTTTCTGCAGTTTAAAGTCCCCGGTCACATGGGCCAATGGGAAGCTGCACTGATGATGTCACAGCTTCCTATTAGCCTGCAGGTCCCGGGAGCTTTGAAAAGCAGCCATAGTGAACCCTGGAGTGGCTACCAGCACACGCTATGGAGGTAAGTACCTCTGGAAGTAGGGGGTCCCCAGAGCTGAAATAAACGGGGTTCAGCTCCATAGACCCCCTGTTTGATCCAGTATTAAAAAAATGAAGTGGAGAATTTGGTCTGAGGTTAACAGACGTTGGCCCTGGCGGCTGCGGAGGCACTCACTTCCCCTCCCCCCATCTCCCCTTTCCCGTCTTAATCTTTCTTCTCTCACTTTCCTCTTCCTTCTCCTCGATTTGTAGATACAATACCCACTGGATGGGATTAGTTTGATTCTGTTATGAGTTAGGTGAAGCGTATAGAATGGATATGATGCTATTAAGTAATAGTCGAAGTTTCTTTGTTCTTCTAAACTCACTGAAAGTGTAATTGTATCTTGATTTCTTTATCAATATTCTGTGATGTTGTTTATTTTCTGTTTTGCCCAATAAAAAAATATTTAAAATAAATAAATAAATGAAGCGGGGAAAAAAAACAGGTTGGATTGCCTCTTTACATTTAGTTGGGGCTGTACATATAACCCCTTTACTAGGAGAGGAGTCAACAATGTAGTGAACAGGTTAAGATACATTCTATGGGTATTTATAGCAGGGTTTAGATTAGTAATTGTTTCTTTGTCATTCCTGTGAGGAAACAAGACTTTTTTTCTGCCGTTCTGTAGAACAGGAAATAGGTTTATTTAAAAAGTCTCTGCAGTTCTTGATAACACAGTAGAAGTAGATGGAGCATTGCACTGCAGGTCGTTCTGCCAGGAAGAGGTTCAGCTTTCCCGTTAATACATGTCATCAGGATACTGTGGAAGTGGTTAGGCATTGTATCGGAGGTAGTAAAAAGGTTACGGCTCTTGGAGTGATTGACTGTGATTAGCATTCCCCGCTCACTGACCTGCGCTGGGATGGGTGCAGGGAGACAGAGACCTTATCTTCACAAAACTTTCTCATGGCAAGTGTGCTGAGAGCCTGGTCCACGCTGCAAGGGGAGCAAATGTTCAGTGTGTGAAAAGAGGCAGTACAAGAGAGGCAGAGAAAGGATGAGTACTAGCTACAGATTTTAAAATGTATTAATTGGTATGTGTGGAGTTAATCTTGGAGTTGAAATTGGAGGTGAAGATTGAGGAAGATCTGGACTCTGAACAACAACTTTACAACTGTGAGAACTTTACTTTCGAAAAGCTGTGATCTGTACTCTTCCTATACTCCAATAACTGGAAAGTCTCTCCTCCTGTATCTCACTATGCCCTCCTTATTGCATTTTCTGTTTACTGTTTCGTCACTCCTTGGTGAATGTCCCTGTTCTCTCAACCTTCCCCACTGCACCATTATTTATACACCTCTCTCCCAACAACCCTCAATAAAAATCACCCTCACAAATCCTCTATTCACACCCTCTATCTTCTCCTTCCTGCTGCTGGGGATCTCCCCTAAGCCTCAAGCCAGACATACACACCTGATCTCACCCGCTGCTCCCTGCCATCTCTTCCCCTGTAAATGGTGTTAACCTTTTCATTTAACACTGACCAACCTTAAAACTTGCCCCACAAATCAAGCATCCCAATAACCTGCACTCATGGCTATTGTCCCACAGTCACTTATACCACCCATTGTGGCCAAGCACTTTTTGCATTTTTTATTTTTGCTGCACTTATTGTATTATTATAATTCCTTGTACTGTATTCTTTGTGAAGCGCTGAGTACACTTTTGGCGCTATATAAATAAAGACATACAATACTGTACATAAAACACAGAGAGGGAGAAGGAGAGGAAAATAAGAGGTTAAAAAGAATAGGGATCGGAGGAGGAAAAGGGAGATGAGAACGTGGAATGAGAAAGAGTGAGGTTGATAAATGGAGGGAGGATGAGGGAAAGAGTCAGATGAGAATTGAGAGGGAGGAAGCAATGAAGAGTGTTGGGTTGTTGTCATGGAACAAGAACTACATTTCTGACTCACCCCCCTCTCTCCTTTGCAGCTTCTGCCTGTCAGATCTTAATCCCAGCTGCATGGAGTTTGCACACACATACTGTGCCTGTGTAACTCGCAACAATGTTGCATTTCTTGCCTCCGGCCATGGAATCAGTGAGCTGCTACTGCAGTTTCTGAGATCCTCACCAGAATGGCCTAGTCTGCCCCCCCTCCTGTTTGTTCAGAGATAGTCTGCCCCTACCCATTCCATTCACCCACACTGCCCCTTATTTCCTTTCCCACCCTGGAGACAGTTAGTACAAGACCCTCCTCTGTCCATCCCCCATGGTGAGGCCATCTCTTTTTACTGGTTTCTAACTAATAATCACCACTACATACCATCCACAAGTATTTGTATCCTGCTGCTTTCCCCAATAAAGTGGAGGAAATATTACAGGGCTTGGAGTGATTTAAAAGGGAACTGAGTTAATGCTATCGGGAGCCATTCACACACTAAACGCGACCCTGGCTTCAGAAAAGTTGTAAAGTAGAAAAAGGTCACATTGCTGTACATATAGTGTTATACTTAAGGGTATGTTTGTTATTGGGTTGAGTGCTTGTAAGACACATTTCTGGAATGTATAGTTAGGGGCTGTAAGTGTTGGGGTGCAGTTGTTGGAGTGCAGAGGAAAATAACTTGAGTACCTGGCAGACACCTTGCTGTAGTGCATGTAGGATGCAATGACCACTCCTGTCTTCCCCTGATTTCCCTTTCACAAAAACAAGAAAAGCATGTTACTCTACAGCAGAATTCTGATAATAGCCACCCAGAGCAACCCTTGACCCCAATACTAAACTCTGACCTCGGGAGTGACCTTCAAAAAAAGGACCATCCAGACACCAGGAAGGTTTGACCCATGGTCTAATTCTAGCTCCATGCCTGGCTCTGCAATATACACTATGACCATGGTCCATACCTTGCAGTGTAGGACCACCACATGCTGCGCATCTGTGCTCAGCCAGGCCTCCATGGCTTTACAGATGGAGCAGATAACATCTAGCGGGGGGGCGTGGCAATCTGGCCAGAAGAAATCCTGCACCTGAGGAGATGAAAGGGGAGAGCCATTAATACATCACTGATGTTAAACTTGTTCACGTATTCCGATGCCTCTGGCAACCAAGGTGTTAAGAGGGGTATAAAATGAATAAAGAGGCACAGAGGCGGAACTCCCATATCTGTACCCCTCTGACCCCAGAGGGCAGCACCGAGATTTAATATATCTTGCAGTTTTCTGAGGGAGGCCCATATCCTGTTATCCTCTCGCTCACACAGGCTGACCCCACACATTACTCGTCTGCCATGATCACTGAGGGATTACATAGACCGACCACAGTGGACAGTATGAGTCACAAGACTCTAGGTTTACAGTGAGCTTTGCCTCTGAATGAAACCACTGGCCATTGTCCCTGTGGTCTCCCCCCTTCACTCACCATTGACACCTCTTCTATAGATCTGACTTACCTTAGGGTTGAGTCTGGTGATATCATGTCTTTTCTTTGATAGGTTAAAAAGCTGTTGGAGAACGGAGATAACAGATTGAATACAGCTATCATAAAGGGCAGCATTAACCCATTAACTATGTTTCTGAATCTAGGTTTGTTCAAAGCATCACTCCATTCAGCCTTTATTTTTCACACTCGAGACCTTATATACAGGGGTAGCCAACTCCAGTCCCGAAGGTCCACCAACAGGTCAGGTTTTAAGAATATCCCTATTTCAGCACAGGTGGCTCAATCAGTGGCTCCATCACAACTGATTGAGCCACCTGTGCTGAAGCAGGGAAATCTTTAAAACCTTACCTGTTGGTGGCCTTTGAAGACTGGAGTTGGCCACCCCTGTTCTATACTATAAGTACCTGCAAATAATCACTTCTAGCACTACTGGAAAGATCTGCAGAGTATCGCTTTGTTCACCACCTCTCTGAATTACATCTGCAGTGACCATCCTCTAATTGTTTCTCTGCTAGAAAGTCCCAAAGAGTATCTCTCCAATTACTTCTCTTCTGCTACAGGGATCTGCAGACCATCATGTCAGAATTAATGTTCCTGGTAGAAAGACCTGCAGAGCATCACTCTGTTCATTCCATCCCTGGCAGAATGACCTGCAGGGCATCGCTTCCTAAGCCTTTTCCCCTCTATGTTACCAGGTATTTGTCCTCATGCTTGGACCTCAGCATGGCGGCCACCTCACGCAGGTTGCTACGGTAGCGCTGCTCCTCCAGGACGGTTGGGAAGAAGACACTGATGATGCGTTCAGTGATGTATGTCAGGTCCAAGTCATAGCTGCGCTGGATCACATGATCCAAGCTAAAACTTCTGTATTGAGAGGAAGGAACATTAATAACAGTAATAAACAAAATTGCGATTGCATACAGCACTGTACATAGCATGTTCAGGCACAATAAGAAACTGGCCCGTGGAGCTTACCATCTCATTTTTGGTGTCCCCGAGGTAAAGGGAGATAAAGTGACTGATACTGTGATTGATTTTAACCTGGGTTAGGTTGCTATAAAGGCAGTGCCATTATCTTCTTCTCCGATACTCCTAATGACTTCTGGTATTGAAGCCATTAGGAGTATGTTTCTAAACCGCCTTACTGCTTTACATATGTGGTCAGGTTCAGAGCCAAGTACATAAACTGCTGAGGAAGTTAACCACTTTGCTGCCAGGGAAGTAAGCTTTGTGGCAGTGAAAGCTTTAGTAGTATCATGTTTGCCTTTGCTGCCAAATGTTGGATAGCAATAAGGTGCTCCTGAGAATGTCAAGAATGCCCATTGGGAATACAATAAAGTAACATGGTAACTACAACTGTAGGTTGTTCACCAAACAGGTAAAGCCGCAGCATAGGAAAGTAATCAAGTAGATCAACTGCTGCAGGTTGCAGTAAGCCTATTTTAATCTGGCTTTGCTGATAGGCCGGCGAAGCTTTAGGCTGCGTCCCCGCTGTCGCTGAGCGTGCTCATGCTTGAGAGCGGTGAAGGCTGTCCTTCTGCAATTTGCGAGCGCGAGCGAGGGGCGTGGCATTTGAGGGGTTCGTGTAATTGGCTGGATCGGGGCGTATTATTGAAGGAACTATCGTGACGTCATTTTGGGTCATGTGACCCTTCTGAGCGCTTGGAAATCAATTTTTCATGTCGCCCCAAGCACTGAGCCTTGCCGAGCGTATGTGCACAAAGCGTCAGCGTGGCCATGCTCATTAGATTACATTAAAGAGAGCGCGCCAAGCAGGAGCCCATAGGATGGATCCGACTCTCAGGTCATGTGTCCAAAGCAAAGTAGTAAGAGAGGAGGACAATGCGATACACTTAACAGGAAGTATGTACCCCACAACATGAGTGACAGCAGACTGGATGTGCTCCACAGAGGGACAAACAACAGGAAAGATATTCTACGAAAATGGGTTTATGTAGCTGGATTGGAACATCAGGCTTGGTCGGTTATTGAGAAACATTTGCCCCACAGCTGGGCAGTTATACAGGATGTGCAACAGAGTGGAGAAGTTATCAGGCAGTACGGTGCCCCAGGACTGGGCAGTTAGAGTTATTACAAATACAAAATACTAAATGGCGCTCAAAACACTCTATCTAAGTGCAACAGTGCAGTAACAGTGCTAATATACAGTGAAATAACACAAAATACTCGTGCACAAAAATATGAAAAAAATATGAAAAAAAGGACACTCAAACCCTTCACGGACTAGTTCCCACGTCCACACTCAAAGCAAAAACGAAATATCAGGGGAGCGTCAGTATCTGAAATAAAATAAATAAACTACCATAGTGCATAACGTTACAATAAAACATTGAGCAGGTAGAACTCCATAGGAATATGCTAGATTATGGATGATAAATCAAACATCAGTCATAAACCAGGAGGTTGGGAGAAAAAAGACCCAGTAGAGAGACACACAGCCAAGATGTTAAAATGCCAAAAAACACTTTATCCGACAATGATAAAAAATCAAGGCTTACAGGATACCAGATGATATAAGGCGTTGGTTTTAGAGTGATCTTGATGCCGAGTCGCGACCTCGGGAAACCCCCTCACACAACCGCCTCATTCACTGGCTCCGTCCTTGCTGCTAGTCCACGCCGACACGTCACTTCCGGTTTGCACGCTGGTAGCTGGCGTCACCGGAGCTGCTGCTGCAGACTGTAGCTTGTCTCCCTCTAGGATCTCACGCTGAGGGTTACGCTCTACGCGTTTCGCCGTGCAAGTCGACGGCTTCGTCAGGAGTGCTTTAACCCTAAGAAGGCTATCTTTATATACCCTCCATTATTACATTGACCTTTTCTCCCATTGGTCTAAATGTAATTCGATCTAAATTGACTAAGTCACTAATTGCCCTTACATACAATTTAAATCGTACACAAAGTTTATACAATGAAATTAAAATACAATGTTTAATATAATCAATTAAAAAAACTTCATTATTTGCAAAACATTTGTGATAGTAAAACATATACTAAAATACATAAAACTATAGAAAAAACTATAGTATGAATACACAACCCCCACTTAACTTAGAGGATGCGGCGATTGTTGTATCTCCAAAGACAAAAGAAGGAAAATATTATCAGTACAGAATATCAGTTTTTCACAGTCACATAATATAGCCAACTTTATACTTTTCAAGGGATCATAGATTTTAAAGGAAAGCATTTAACTCGAAATCAACATTTAAACCCAAAGGTACCAGTGATTTCAGAGTAAAGATCCAAAAACTCTCTCTTTTTTTCAAAGTAGTTATTCTATTTCCCCCTCTCCAGTGTGGTAGCACTTGCTCTAACACAGTGAATCTGAGACCTGATATATCACTGTTATGTTTTTGAATGAAATGGTTAGACAGATTATGTGTTGTTACACCTCTCCTTATGTTACCCACATGTTCCAGCACGCGTGTTTTTACTGGTCTTGAGGTTTGACCTACGTACTGTAGTCCACATGGGCAACATATAAGGTACACTACATGATCTGATTTGCATGTTAACATTTGTTTAATCTGAAACCTTTCATTAGTGATATTTGATGAGAAACTAAATTTATCATCACATGTTTGGCATGTAAATATAGATGTGATGATAAATTTAGTTTCTCATCAAATATCACTAATGAAAGGTTTCAGATTAAACAAATGTTAACATGCAAATCAGATCATGTAGTGTACCTTATATGTTGCCCATGTGGACTACAGTACGTAGGTCAAACCTCAAGACCAGTAAAAACACGCGTGCTGGAACATGTGGGTAACATAAGGAGAGGTGTAACAACACATAATCTGTCTAACCATTTCATTCAAAAACATAACAGTGATATATCAGGTCTCAGATTCACTGTGTTAGAGCAAGTGCTACCACACTGGAGAGGGGGAAATAGAATAACTACTTTGAAAAAAAGAGAGAGTTTTTGGATCTTTACTCTGAAATCACTGGTACCTTTGGGTTTAAATGTTGATTTCGAGTTAAATGCTTTCCTTTAAAATCTATGATCCCTTGAAAAGTATAAAGTTGGCTATATTATGTGACTGTGAAAAACTGATATTCTGTACTGATAATATTTTCCTTCTTTTGTCTTTGGAGATACAACAATCGCCGCATCCTCTAAGTTAAGTGGGGGTTGTGTATTCATACTATAGTTTTTTCTATAGTTTTATGTATTTTAGTATATGTTTTACTATCACAAATGTTTTGCAAATAATGAAGTTTTTTTAATTGATTATATTAAACATTGTATTTTAATTTCAT
Source organism: Ascaphus truei (assembly GCF_040206685.1). Classification (NCBI taxonomy): domain Eukaryota; kingdom Metazoa; phylum Chordata; class Amphibia; order Anura; family Ascaphidae; genus Ascaphus; species Ascaphus truei. The sequence goes on from NC_134485.1 coordinate 348,213,638, forward strand.
TGTATAAACTTTGTGTACGATTTAAATTGTATGTAAGGGCAATTAGTGACTTAGTCAATTTAGATCGAATTACATTTAGACCAATGGGAGAAAAGGTCAATGTAATAATGGAGGGTATATAAAGATAGCCTTCTTAGGGTTAAAGCACTCCTGACGAAGCCGTCGACTTGCACGGCGAAACGCGTAGAGCGTAACCCTCAGCGTGAGATCCTAGAGGGAGACAAGCTACAGTCTGCAGCAGCAGCTCCGGTGACGCCAGCTACCAGCGTGCAAACCGGAAGTGACGTGTCGGCGTGGACTAGCAGCAAGGACGGAGCCAGTGAATGAGGCGGTTGTGTGAGGGGGTTTCCCGAGGTCGCGACTCGGCATCAAGATCACTCTAAAACCAACGCCTTATATCATCTGGTATCCTGTAAGCCTTGATTTTTTATCATTGTCGGATAAAGTGTTTTTTGGCATTTTAACATCTTGGCTGTGTGTCTCTCTACTGGGTCTTTTTTCTCCCAACCTCCTGGTTTATGACTGATGTTTGATTTATCATCCATAATCTAGCATATTCCTATGGAGTTCTACCTGCTCAATGTTTTATTGTAACGTTATGCACTATGGTAGTTTATTTATTTTATTTCAGATACTGACGCTCCCCTGATATTTCGTTTTTGCTTTCAGTTAGAGTTATTAGATAGGATGGACCCCAAGGTAGGGCAGTTATCACACAGGTCGTGTCCAAGGGCAGGACAAATATTAGATTAGATGCCCGCCAGGCTAGTCAGTAGGGTGATGTCTCACCTTGGCAGTGAGCTCCGCTGTTTGAGGTTGAGAGATTTTGTGGAACCCTGAATAACAAAAGAAGACAGCGATATTACACAACATATGCCAAGTATCTACATTTTAAAAAAAGGTTCATTTGAATATATATGATAAAGAAGCAATCCCCCTGCTAGGTTTTTGTAAAAAAAAAATATATATATTTTTATTTCATAATCTGAATGAAGTTCTCCTCCAGAGCTGAACTGCACTATTCCCAGCTTCTGAGATCCTCTGGTTCCATTTTGGGTGGCAGCAGCGACCATTTTGTATTATTTTCTGTGTCTTCTTTGGAAAGGGCATTGCGTTAACTGGAACAGCCGTTAGTGATAATGAGATACAAAAAAAGGCGTCCCCACCTGACATCACATATCCACTAAATTCCATCAAGGTAACCCAGGAACCCAATGTTACGTTAAGTCAAACCTCAACTCTGGGTTACGCTCATGCAGACCCTGAAAAAGTGCACAGTGACTAAGTAAATGGGGGTTTGGGGATGTAGCCATTTGGAAGCTATACAAAATACATCAATAGAATGATTGTGATACCCCTCATTAGAAACTAACATACTTTGAGATTCATTGCTAATCTTTTCTGATCAGCAGAAACTCGTCATCTCTCTCTTCCCTATTTTCTTTATCTCGATCAGTTTTACATAACAGCAGTGAGATAAGGACAGGTTTGTGCTTTTCATCTAGAAGCAGAAACTAGGACATTAGCAATGAATCGCAATACACGTCAAACTTCTGCTAAGGAAATATATTGAACTCAATGATTTTCTTTTAGATTTTCTTTTGTAAACCATAAGGAACACACGTATTTTACCCTTTTAAGACTACTTTGTTTAAAACGTTATGTTCTGGCTGTAGAACCAGCTGACAGCAGCACCAGCGACCCAAAGAGGGTAAGAAGCTTCTACCACCACATCTACTTCCAATACATAGTGTGCAACTACATTAACTTGCTAACCCCTTGGCAATGTGCTGCACCTCTCTGGCAGTCCAGGATGTAAGCTTGCCAGGTGTCGCTAATTGAGAAGCACAGGGTGTGAAATGCCAGGATAGAAAATAAAAAATACGTTTTTAGACCTATAGAGAGCTAACACTCAATCAAGCTAACAATGGTTGTGAAATACAGAGGAAATGAGCACAGAATACTAAGAGGAGCATGTTCTATTGATACAGACACGTGTGTAATGAGGATAGGATTCTGAAGGCGAAGACACCTTGCTGAAATGGGCCCCAAACTGTGTTTTATGGCACTGGAAGGTGTCTTGTGGCATAAGACTGCTTAGTAAATACAAATCTCAGTCCTCTTATATTTGGTAAGAAAGAGCTGAGAGGGGGTTAGTTGTGTATAAAGACAGTACTGTGTGCGTCTTTGCAAGAGGGTAATATTTTCCCTCTGACAAGTAATGCTCTTTAAACCCTACTTAATACTGTTATTAAATAACCTTTGATGGGTTTCAACATTAGGACAGTATTTCGGCAGGTTTTCCTCTCTTGTATCTCCCTCCCTTCGCGGTTGTAATTTTCTCTCCCTTTCTCCCTCCCTCTTCTGGAACTAGCTGTGTCACTCTCTCCCCGTTGGAGACGCAGCCAAGAAAAACTTCGCGCAGAAATCCAGCCACGTCCTGTTCCTTGCCATCACCCCGTCCCCCTCCTTTTCCTACGGCTCCATTAACCCGTTCCCGGCTGGACATGCAGAGAAGCGTCTCTCCATCCTCACCATGTGCTGAATGCTCGGTCCTGGGGCTGTTCTTCTCCTCTGGATAACAGGGAAACCATGTTAGTGGCTACTGCCTGTCACAGACGTTAAACCAAAACACCTTACATACCGCACTTCCCCACACTCCGTACCACTCAGCCCCTTGCATTCCACAGAAGCCTGTAACCATTACACACAAACAGACCCACAAACCAAACTGCTGCAAAGAGTGCGATTTGGGCATCTGCAATCTTAATTAATGTTCACTGTAGCTTGTCAGTTTGGCCTTGTGGTCTTTCCTTGTCCCATGAAAGGTTTCCACTGGACCACCGGGACAAGTTGTTCAAGTCCGCTATTTATGGTTCTCTTTTCTCAAGAGAACGAAATAGATACAAATCCCTTTCAGAAAGAGCAAAGCTCCAACTTGGTAAGGTGGATTCAGTTGTATCCATGTAATTTGGAGAAATATTTTGAGGTTAATGAATGAATATTGGGGTCTAATAATCCTGTGGCTGCCAAACGGGGGGTTGTAAAGTTGTGTACTGCGTGCTCTTGGGGCAGCAAAGATAGTGGTTACCAGAACCCAGGGCCGCCAACAAAGGGGTCTGCCGGGGTTGGCGTCCCGGGCCCCGGCCGTGCCTGTTTCATTAAAAAAAAAATAAGAAAAACAAAATGTCGGCGATCCCCGTGCGCATGTGCAGAGCCGAGGTCTTGGCGCGTATGCGCAGGGAAAGCAGTGTGTCTGGCCTGCTGCCTGTGGCCTGCTCCCACCCCCCGCTCCCAACGTAGGACAGAGGGGAAGTAACGTGGCAAGCCCACGCCCACCAACCCAGCTACTCCTGCGCCCGCCAACCCAGCTCACCCCGCGCCCGCCAACCCAGCTCCCCCCGCGCCCGCCAACCCAGCTCCCCTGCGTGCTAAATAATTTTTTTTCCGCGATAGGTGCGTAATGGGTTCGGGAAGGGGGGGGTGGAGGGGGCCCTGCTCCTTTAATTTGTCCTGGGCCCCATGATTTCTGTTGGCAGCCCTGCCAGAACCCTTCCACTTACCATATCAGCCGATGGAGGGGAGCAGCAGCCGGGAGGCACCTGGAGCAAAGGAGGGACACGTGTGAAAGGGGAAAGGAAAACAGGAAGGAAGCAATGCTTTGGAGGGCAATGTATTTGGGGATTGGACACTGCGATGGAGCAATGCTCTTCCGATCTGTTTTAGGCCTCGGCCATGGTTATTGCTGGCGAGCGGAGTCGCGCTGAGAGAAAGCGGGTGCTTTCCCTGGCCTGGTGACGTCCGTGGGCGTGTCGGCGGGCGGGCCAGTGACGTCACGGAGCTGGTTTGCCCTCATTGGGTGAACTGCTCACGTGACCGGCCCTGCGCTCCGGCAAGCGGAAGCGTAGGCGAGCCCCTACTAAAGCCGCTCTCATTGCGGCTGTAGGGGCTCAGTGCCGAGCGGAAGCGCGCCTCCGCCCGCAAGCACTATCCATGGACGCGGCCTTAGACAGTAAGGGTTACATGACTGACACTGCGGGTTGATCTGTTAGGAAAGAGTTTACTGCTAAAGGGGTCGGTGTAAAATGTAATGAAGAGCTACTCTGCAGATGTCATTGTTAGTTAAGGAACATGATGCTGTGCAGCCGGGGTGGCCAACTCCAGTCCTCAAGGGCCACCACCAGGCTGCCACGTATTAGGGATATCCCAGCTTCAGCACAAGTAGCTTAATCAGTAGCTCAGTCAGAATGAAATCCCTAATACCTGGCAGCCTGGTGGTGGCACTTGAGGATTGGAGTTGGCCACTCCTGCTGCACAGCATCATGTTCCTTAAGTAAGTGAGTTCTTTACAATTAAATGACAAGTAACTGCTCAAATAGCAATAATAAGTGGGCCTCTGAACAGAAGGGGTTAATGAATTAATGTTCTGCAGGAGATCAACAGAAGGCTTGATTCACAGGCTCACTGAGGCTGCACAGGTTGCAGCTCTAAATATAGAAAAACGAGAGCTCTCCACCCAGGGCTGGGACAGAAGGCCCATTCACACCCAGCCTCCCTACATGGAACATCCAGCACCCCCGCCTCATCCTGACTGAGGCTCTGTCAGGATGGAAAACTCCCAGTATTCTACCTCACAGCCACAACATGAACACAGAGACCTGACTATACCTACAAAGGGGCACAGAGCAGGGGGGTTGCATCGCAGGGAGAACACACGGCACGGGGGAGGATGATGAAAAACTTTAATGTGCACGGAGAACATGCTGCAAAGAGATGCTGAGAATGGAGAATGCAGTGCTGGGGGTGCAGAGTAGCGATTGGGTTACACTGCAGATGGGGTGCAGAGTAGCGATGTCACAGCGCAGGGAGGAGGTGGGGGAGACTAAAAGGAGATAATAGAGCCGTCTCTCACCTTTCCTTCACATTTCTTGTGACTTGTAATCTTGCATACTGAAAAATAGCAACAAATATACATCACACACCACTCAGGATATGTAGACAGATAGATACAGCAGATAGACTAGAGCAGTGTTTTTCGACCTTTTTATGGTTATGGAACCCTATAATTATATTGTGAAATTCTGAGGAACCCCAAACCTCTCTAATAGTGCGTCTGAGATCAGATGCATTGTAAGCAACCCCAACCCTCTCTAATAGCGCGTCTGAGATCAGATGCATTGTAAGGAACCCCAACCCTCTCTAATAGGGCATCTGAGATCAGATACGAAACCCATAAGCACAACACGATGTGGTATCCCACAAGCGCTAAACCTATGGCTACTGATAAGCACATTCAATTTATACACAAAGATGGTGGCATTTATTTCAGTCTTTCCCTGCAACGTCCTACATATGTTACATTTGTACATATATGACCTTCCCTAAACACCATCCTCAATAAGCAACTTCAGCTTATCCATAACGTGAGAATTCACAGTCTGGTGTAAGAAAAAACATTTTTGCCTTTTTATCTAAAAGCCTTGGCTATGTTGATCACATGAGCTTTAATAATTTTGCCTTCCATGAAATATCTTTGTACTTACTGTGGCAATGGCAAGGCGGACTTCCCGGGATGCTAATAAACATCGAGTCTAAGCAGTTGTAGCTTTACAGAGACTGTTTTTGTTATACGTTTAGATTTAAAATCAGATACTATTCTCATTCTCACTAGTGTATTTATCATATTTTTCTTGGGTGACTATGGTAGTAATGACATATTATATTTGTTCATAACTGAGAGTACTTTAATACATAAAGGACCCTGTGGTTTCCCATCAAACTCTGCAAATATTCACTCATTTAAATTGGAACAAGCTTTTTTCATTGTCTACTTTTTTTTACCTAAACTCAATATTATAATAGAAAATACAAATAAAGAGCTAAATTAAAGAATTCCCGATATGCTTGTCTACAATTGTCGACTGTAGTACATATTTAGAGTAAAGTTTTTTTAATATATATACATAGTTATATAGTAGATGAGGTTGAAAAAAGACATATGTCCATCTCTTAAACCTATGCTAAAATTTAGATGATACTTATCCTATATTTGTATTTACTGTATTTTTATCCAAAGGAAGGCAAATGAAAAAAACCCCAGTGAAACATCCTTCAATGATGTCTCATAAGAGGAAAATACATTCCTTCTTGACTCCAAATATTGTCAATCTGAAGACCCCCTGCTCCCGTACACTAGTATGAAAAACCCCAAAAACTATTTATCATAATCGTAGCGACTAGCCGCTAAGGTTATGAAGCTGCTTTCATTTTATTTTTTACTACTAGTGTACGGGAGCAGGGGGTCTCCTGAGCTGAACCACATTGATTTCATAAACTATAGAGAAACCCCCGCTACTGCTTGCAATAATGAGTTGATAATGATGAGTGTAGCTAATGGGGCAATATGAGAATGATATACAATGGAGAAAAGAACCCCAGTAAAGTACTCATACACTGTGTTGAGATGATGGTGTAAATATAAAACTAGACTTTATTAGAAACATATTAAAACAATGGGGATTAAAATAGGATTAAACGGTGTATCACTACGCTTAGTTACCTGAGGGATATGGTAATCCCTAGGTAGGTAGTCGTTATTAAAGTGTTGCTTGAGTACACTAGTCCCCAGCCACCTATGTTAGGGAAGCCTGGGGGAAAGATAGAATGAGGGATTATAATCACTATTCTTATATGGAATGCCAAATTATATACTTGTAGTGCATTTGGTGCAATAATATTGAAATTACACTGCTAATACTTGGTTGGTTGCAGAGCCTATAATTAGCAATAAATTGTCATTTTGATCTTGATACGATAATGCATCTATGTTGCCTTAGGGTTAAATGAACAGTATAACAATACTGCCTTAAGGATATACATCAACTGTAGCGCTAGGTCATAATGATAGGACCTGTAGCTCTATTTGGTATTGCACGATATAGTTATAATGTAGTGTGCTGCACTTCTAAGACCTATTGCTAACTGCAGTAGTTGATAGACTAAATAGAACACCATGTAGATAAATGGTGGCAGTTGCTGTATACTATGCCCCAGACCTGAAAGGGTGTGCTATTCATCCAAATAAGGTTGTGAACTGACTAGGTCAGTAGAGATCACTCACGCTTGTCTGTGTGAGTGGATGCAGTATTCCTCTGCTTTTCTGATCTTAATACAGTTGTCTATCCCAGATATATTTTATATATATTCTGCCTTGTCCCTCACGTATTTGTTTTCATTTCATTTAACTCTGAGGACAACATCGCAAGCCATTCCTGTGGAGAAGACCAGAGACGCTTTACTTCACACCAGAGGAGAAGAAAAGTACAAGCGGAAAGAACACAGAAGAGAAAAACACCTAAAGTAAAGATACCTTGATGTGAAAGCATTTACACAAGGCCGTGTAAGTGTTTATGTTATTGTACACTTCATTTCACATCACAGTTCTATACCATTGTAGTATATGAAACGTCTGTCTAGTCCCTCAACCTGTGCTCCCCCATTTTTTGTCTGTTTTTCAGTGGATTGAAATAACCATAATCTCTGACATAGAGCACCATGTGTATAATGATTGATATACCTAAAATTCCCTAAATAAGGGGTTACTATGCAGAGTGTAGTGATGTAAGGCACCAATATGGTATATATGGTGTATTAACAGTTAAGCTCACCAAATGTAGAACGTGAACTATACCTTACTAGCCCTGAATAGGGTTACTCTGCTGTAACAGTAATTGGTATTGAGCAACAGCACAGGTAAGTATGCTCTGCAGTATCTGTATACTTGTCAGTTAAAATATAGATAATCCCTAGGTAGAAGGCTCCCTTAGACCATCGGGTAATACAGGAGTGTACACTGTGCAGGAGCTGAGTCTCAGCGCTGCCTGCTCTGTCATTAAGTCTGTGTAGCAGCGTCTGTAACAGAGGGCTCAGTGCCTGCACCTAAATGAGAAGTTCTGCCGACGTGCACGTTTCGCTAGTAGTGCTCAATCATGGCCACATTGATTTTAGCCTCGGGGACCCCCTACTTTCCGAGATACTGGCCCGGTATGGGGTGCCGGTATTCCCTGTGCGTTTAAATCTCCCAAAATGTAAACATTGCGGGGATACCGGCACCACATACCAGGGCCTGTATCTCGGGAAGCAGGGGGTCAACGAGGCTGAAATCAATGTGGTTCAGCTCAGGAGACCCCCTGCTCCCATACACTATTAGTAAAAAATAAAATTAAAGTAGCTTCATTACCTTAGCGGCTATTCTCTAAGGCAATGAAGTGTTTAAGACAGTAGCTCGTTTATTGGGGGCAGATGGGCTGATTGAAGGGGGTACTTGGCCCAGGTTGGGTGGTTAGGCCTACTGGGTAGTAACCACTATGGTAATGAAGGGGTTGACCGCCCCCTCCCCCCCGCTACCCACCCGGTGGGCCTAACCACCCACCCAGGGCCAAGTACCACCTTCACCCAATCCCTCTATCCCCAATAAACATTAAAATACCTACTACCTGCCAATACACAACTCATCCCCTGTACCCCCAACAACTCCCCCCCCTCACTAACACATACAGTACAGTAATGGGCAAAATTACTATTATCCCGATATGGATAATAGTGCATTTGCCCATTTAAAATAAAACCAGCCCGCATAAAGTAAAAGGGAAGGAAGCCAGTCAATCAGGAAGGCTGTGCTTCCCCCACCTTTAAGATGACGTCACCAAAAACAAGATGGCTGCCATCACATGTTATATGAGCATGCTTTAACACTGTGCCAATCAATGGGTAGCAGGGGTGGAGGGTGGGGGTAGTTTCACCGGAGGGGGCAGTTAGGCCTCCCGGGTGGGTAGCGGAGGAGGGGGTTAACCTCTTAATTACTATAGTGGTTCCTAACCGCTAAGGTGCTTAAAGGGGTTAGTGGTCATTAGTTTGCATTTTTTATTGTTATATTGCTGCCAACGGAGGACAAGGACGGTGATGAGGATGGCCTTCATCCTGGCAGGGGTAAGTTCAAGTTTTATTTACTTTATGCTGGCTGGTTTTATTTTTATTGGGCAAATGCATTATTATCGATATCTGGATAATAGTAATTTTGCCCATTACTGTACTGCATGTGTTGGGGTTGGGAGGGGGGGGAATTTGTATTTATTTTAATATATTGCACTGCAAAAAAAATTTTGAATTTGTAAAAGCGCTATTAGCCATCTTTGGTGAATAGCACTTTTACCCATTCCTTTTATTGGTACAGGGGGTGGGTGAATGTGGTAGTTACCCCAGGGGTGTGTTTAGGCCTTGCGAGAGGGTAGCGCGAGGGGATAACCCCTTCATTACCTTAGCGGTTCTAACTGTTAAGGTAATGAAGGGGTTAACTTCTACTGCGACCTTCCCGAAAGGCCTAAACACCCACCCTGGGGCAACTACCACCTTCACCCACCCCCTGTACCAACAACTATGCAGTGCCTGCTATTTAACCCTTTCATTACCTTAGCGGTTAGCCGCTAAGGTAATGAAACTGGCTGCAATTTTTTTTTACTGCTCAGGATTGATTCCGGAGGCTGGCGGGGACCCCCGGGGACCCACTGACCCCCCCCCCCACGGAGACCACTGACAACCCCGGGGACCAAAAGAAGAGGTTAGAGAGAGAAAGCGGGAAGCCCAAGGGAGAGAGGGGTCTTCAATGTGGCAGTTGAAGTCCCCAAGGAGAAAAACAGGGGAGTCTGAGGAGAGAAAGAAAGAGAGCCAGGATTCAAAGTGAGAGAGAAAGGCAGAAGGGGGATGAGTAGAGGAAGGTGGGCGATAGATGATCACCACATGGACAGGGAGAGAAGATCTGGACTGTGTGAACCTCAAAGGAGGGAAAAGCAAGAGAGGGAGGAATAGGAATGGTTAGGTAGCGGCAGAGAGAGGAGAGCAGGAGCCACACACCTCCACCCCTGCCATCAGGGCGCAGAGTGTGGGAGAAGGAAAGGCCAGCATAAGAGAGGGCAGCTTCCAGAGCAGAGTCAGACTGAGTGAGTAGGTCTCAGTTATAGCAAATAGGAGCAGAGAGTGAGAGAGAAAGAAGTCATGCACAGAGAGGAACTTGTTAGAGAGGGAGCGAGCATTCCAAAGGGCACAGGAGAAAGGGAGAGAGGAGGGAGGGTAGCAGGGGATGGGTATGAGGTTGGAGGGGTTTACACCAGAAGGAGTAGAAGTTGTATGTGGAAGGCGAGGACGAGAGCAAGTAGAAATAAGGCAGGGACCAGGATTGGGAGAGATATCCACAGAAGCATCATATCTCATCATATCTCCCTCAGTCCCATCAGCATATATCCCCCAGCGCCCCTCTTTATCATCATATCTCCCTCAATCCCCATCATATCTCCCCCAGCACCCCTCATCATCATATCTCCCTCAGTCCTCCTCCTCATCATATCTCCCCCCCCTCCATATGCATAACTGATAACGGGGCGGCAGGCCCCAGGAGGTATTAAATTACAGGCTTTAGCCGGCAGTCAGAGCAGGACCTCACGAGGTAAGAAGCAAGCTCTAGCAACAGACACCGGGTCGCACTGCTAGAGAGCGTCACACTGCTAGAGCGCGCTCCTACCCTAGGAGCTCCTAAACATGATCTAGTTTTGATATTTTCTCCATCTGTAAAAGTATTTTGGCTTCTTCAATCTCACAGAAATTTGATAGTTTATAGCATATCCCTAAAAACATTTTCTTTGAACTTTTACCTCCACTGCTACTTTCTATCCTCAACATCTCAATTTTCATAATTCCCCACATAAACATCTTTCCTTAGCATAGGTTTTAAATCCAGTTTCACATATAAACATACTCCACCATCTCTTCTATTTTCTTGATCTTCAAAAGGGAATAACTCTCTAAATGAACTGCCCCAGTCATGAGCTTCATCCCAGCATGTTTCAATAATGCCTATGGTATCATACTGCTCTCATCAGCTCCTGCCTTTCTACTCCAATTGGATCTGAATGGTAGAGGAGGACATTGTGTTCCATGAAGGTGGGATGGATCAGGGTCATGTGAACACTAATGCAGAGATGCAATAAGTCAAACTGTGTTACTTCATGCCATTCATTGTGTGTATCATACTAGCCAACTTTTCCTATTTATAATTGTAATAAAAATGTCGGGGATATTAATTATTTTAATAAATCTGGTTCTTCCGGGGTTAACGTTGGTTTGAAATTGTGTTAAAAATACAATAATTGTTTTTAGGACAGGCCAAGATCCTTCCTGTGTCTGTGCTGATCTACAAAGAGGTCTTAATTGGGGGTCTATCACTGACGGCCACAAAAAGTGAAATATGTATAGTTTAGAAGGCTGTAGACGATAGCCAGATCATGGGCTGTCAGCCTCAAATAAAACCTTAACATTCTTTAAATATCCACTTGTGCATTACACAGAAAGGTGACAAACAGGTCACCACTTAGCTGGAGGGCTATATTAAAAATGAGGATATCATGGGATGACATCTATTCTGAAGAATAACGAATAGATATTCGAAACAGTTGCAATTAGACGGATGCAATGAGGCCAAACAATTGATATTTCGGAGGTGGCAAGAGACAGATATCCATTTGTTGCTCAAATTTAGGAGGAATATTAGTATCTCTTTATATATCATCACTGTGAAATCCTGCGCTCTGCTTACTTGGAAGACATTGCTACTATCAAAGGACTTTTGGAGCGGTCCTAAAATGTTTTTTGAATTGCTTTACAACTAAATGAACGCATTATGTATTGCACTATTGATGGTGTTGGGAAAATGTATACTCATAGATTTCTGTATTCACATTGTATTGGTTTTTACTAATGTGTTAAGTATTTGTTCACTCCACATTATCACAAGATTTGTCACTGTTTAAGTATATCTTTCTGCACACTTATTGTTGCACAATATTGGTCCCAACACTGTTAGGAGCGCCCAGTTACAACCTTTCTAGTTTTCTCTTATATATTGAGTCAAACTTTTGAAATCTGAAGGGAGTTTTTTCTTTCTTAAGTCAAAAAAACTGTCAGCCAGAGCTGATTTACGACATGGTGGGCTTATGTTGTGTCAAGAGAGAGTACAGTACATAAGTCTCACCAAGGTAATATGAAAATTAGAATTCAACAGAGGTATGTTTTCAGAGTAGAACACATGAATTCTCTTCTACACCAGTGACCTCTCTGGGACAGGACCTATGACATATGGTAATGTACTGTATAGGGATTTCTGTTTATGTGTTATCCTTTTATTTTAAGAAACTGGTCTGCACTTATTATAACTGTGTGTTCTTGTAATAATCTTATTCAATAACCAAAGCACTGTGTATATATATATATATATATATATATATATATATATATATATATATATATATATATATATAGCCATGCATAATAATGGTATATTACTTTCCTCTCTGTTGGCAGTAAGTCCTGGTAAGTACAGGTATGCCAGCAGTAGTTATGGAGGTTTTCCCTCACACCATGGTGAGGTGCCCTATGTATGGAGGGGAGTGGCTGTATGCTCTGAGTCCCTGGATAGTGACATCAGGGATGCGCCTGCCTCCTGAAGTATATAAGGCACAACACAGTTAGTTAAAGTGTTCCAGCAGCTGTGGGAAGTTGTTGGGAAGTTGTATTTTCCTGCAAAGGGATTGTAGGAACACTTTGTGACCCTAGTGCAGTAACTAGCGGTCCAGGTTGACCAATCAGCCTGTCTAAGCCACTCTGTGTCCAGGGACCTGGCGCAGAGCGGGTCTCCCAAGGAGAAGAGGGAATCCCACTTCAATTTGGGAGGGCGTACCTGGCAAAGGGCCAGCACGGAGAAATGTGCGGCTAGAGCCGGCAGCTGCATGGGGCAGTCTGCTACATCCCAATCTGCAATAAAGATGACCTTGTTAACGAGACCCCCACTGTGTGAGTGTGAAATTACTCAACAGTGGCAGTCACCACCAAGAAGGAGTTCCTCACCAGGACCATCTCCCTGCGGAAGCACAGATCCTGATGAGGTGGAGGCGCTGCACATGATGTAAGTTGAACTCGCACCCACTACCTCAGATACCTGTCCTGCTGGAAATCCCCTAATACCATCAAGCGGGAGACTCAGGAGTCCTGTTGCCTACAGGTGCACCACAAAACACGAACACGTAATGGGGGTTGGTTGCTAGAGTACCGGGGCCAATGTGAGATTGGGGGGGGGAAAACCCGTTACAATTGGAGGCGCTGCTGAGAGATATCTGTCAACAGGACAGGCTTTTGCTAGGCACGCTAGGAAACAGGGAAAGTGTATGCTGCCACTTTGTGCTGTGTTGGGATGGAACCGCAGGAGTAACCTGGGAACCTGAGAGGAGTTAGTGGGTCTGGAGAGGGGCTATAGCTGTCCGAGTCACCTTGAGGTAGTGCTAGGGGTAGGATGCCTGAAGGGATAGCCTGTTAACTAGGTCAGGAATCCTGGAGAGGGTCTGCACTAGGCTTACCAAGAGAGGTAGATGCCCAAGTACTGCATGGAAGCCCCAGAGTACTCTAGCCCATTTCAGATCACTTCCTAAAGGGAGCACAGACTGGGAGGAAGGAGATACAGTAGACACAGAGAGTGAGCCTAGCCTGAGGTAGTGCAAACACGAGTTAGATCTACGTTAGGTACATAGGTGGTGTACAAGGCATGTTTATTGTACTGATGTGGTAGCTGCCCCGCAGAGCGGAGCTCCATGTACAATAATCCCGTATACAGGGATCGAGAAACAACCGTCAGAATGGAGGATCTGCAAAGAGCAGAAGGTCCAGGATGCCGGAATGAGGAAGAAGAACAAGCTACAGGAGAGACTCTTGTGTGTTTGTTATGGAATGGCGTGAAAGCCGTGGCTGCGCCGTTTTTGTCCTGCCTATGTTCTCGGGAAGATACCCTCGAGACTAGTGAGGACGACAGCCTTGCGAGATGGGAGGAACGAAATGGACTTTGTTATACACCAATAAACAAACAGCCAGACGCTACCTCAAATATGAAGAAGGACAGTACTTACCAAAATGGCGGTTCCCGCGTTCCCGGGACACCGCGTGGGCCAGCTGCAGAAAGTCTTTCAACTTTGCAGTTTGCTAATTGTTGGCCAGGATTGGCGGCAATGTTGAAACTCCACCCTGTTGGGGAGTTTGGCGCGAAAGCTGGAGCCGCGCCCTCATGGACTATGACTCACTCCGCCCCTGTGCTGGGTCAGCCTACAAAGCTGCGAGCCATCCCCCTAGTTTCAACCAGGGGGAGTGGTCTGCAGTTCCACCGGATGCCGATGGAGGAAGTGGGGGGAAGGATTGCTCAACCATCCCCTGCACTTCAGTTGCGAAGAGCCATTGATCAATACAGACCGCTAAGACGAGTGCCTCCGTTGGTGACCATGGCTGAGCAAGCAGAGAAAGTGGAATAGAGTCCCTTGATATCTACCCATCCCTATTCGGCTCCAGGAGGCTTCCTGATTATCCGCGTAGAGGGTGTGGAGACAGTGGTCTGTCTCTGCCTGCAGTGCAGACTGCCTGGCGGAGCTGTGGGCAGCGAGGCTCGATGTCCTCATTGTGGACTGCAATATATGTGGCCTATGATGACGTTTGTGCCGGTACAAGCCGTGGGGATGAAAGATCCTACCCCGATGTCGGCAGCGGAGCTTCCGGGTGCACTGTGGAGTGCGAGTGCAGGTCCCGCGGAGCCGGAAACAAGCCGAGTTCTTAAGGCAGAGAAACCCAGCCATCGGAGAGGTGACCGGAAAGGAGCCCATCGACGGTCCCCTACTGGAATGCCCCGCCCGAACTGTAAATTAGAGTCCTCGGACGAGGAGTGTGCCAGGCTGGCAGATGCACAGGACTTGTTGACGGAGTACCATACCAGTGGTATTCCGTGGCGAGATGCTATTCCTCGTGGTGTGGAGACACGGAGTCGAGTGTCTCCAGTACCGCGACAACCCAATCGCCGGAGTCCCACTGCCTGTTGCCTACAGGTGCACCACCAAACACAAACACGTAATGGGGGTTGGTTAGACTACGTACCCGGGCCAATGTGAGATTGGGGGGGGGGGGGGGGGGGAAACCCGTTACATATATATATATATATATATATATATATATATATATATATAAAATCAAAAAATAAATAGATGATACCGTTCTGTGGCTAACGAAATGCTTTTATTTGTGCGAGCTTTCGAGATACACTGATCTCTTCTTCCGGCGATGTTACAATGAATGAAGCAAGGATTCATTGTAACATCGCCGGAAGAAGAGATCAGTGTATCTCGAAAGCTCGCACAAATAAAAGCATTTCGTTAGCCACAGAACGGTATCATCTATTTATTTTTTGATTATTGAAGCTCGGCTAACACGGTACTGATACCTCTACATATATATATATATATATATATATATATATATATATATATATGTATATATATATGTATGTATGTATATATGTATATATATATATATATATATATATATATATATATATAAATAAACCATAATACTGAGTTAAGTTATGGTGAGTAAAAAAAGTGACAAAAACCCTCCACAGGAAAGCAAATATGCAAATATAGCTGTATGCTCATCTGCATGTCTTAGGCAGGTCTGCAACCCCACCTTTCCCCATTATCACCCAGCATACAGCACTTCCACTGCAGCAAGGGATTCTGGGAAATGACATGCAAATGAGCACACAGTGTCACTTTTTGCCTCAATAACCATTTTTAACATGGTTCCCTATAGGCTTAAGCTTGCTGCATGGTCACAGCTTTGAGCACAGCCAGGGTTAAGGTGCATACCCAGAAAACCACCCACAGACAGCTGTTTCGACCTTGATGGGTCTCATCAGTGTGGGGTTGATTTTACTGGGAATGCAAGAGAGGCTAACCCTGGCTGTGCTCAAAGCTGTGACCATGCAGCAAGCTTAAGCCTATAGGGAACCATGTTAAAAATGGTTATTGAGGCAAAAAGTGACACTGTGTGCTCATTTGGATGTCATTTCCCAGAATCCCTTGCTGCAGTGGAAGTGCTGTATGCTGGGTGATAATGGGGAAAGGTGGGGTTGCAGACCTGCCTAAGACATGCAGATGAGCATACAGCTATATTTGCATATATATATATATATATATATATATATATATATATATATATATATATATATATATATATATATATATATATATACATACATATATATATATATTAAAACAAAACTTTAATAAGTGGTGCTTTGGGCTCGGAATGAACTGTTTCCACGCTTTGTAGAGAGTAAAGCACATTTTCAGACACATATTGCTATAATAGATTTTTGCGTGTTAAGTGCATAGTTTTTTGATAATAAACAAGAACCTTAGACCTTGGCAGATAAATACATAATTTATTTGTATATTTCTGTGGTGGTGGAAGCGGATATTATTGCATCCGAGTAAAGGTTAAATGTTAACTCATTGAAAGTACCTTGCACAGGAGAAAGGTGAGTTGGCTAGAGTTGTGTGTGTATTAACCCGGGTTACATATATGTCACATGCTCACAAGTGTGCTGTCTGTGACAGATAGTACATTGGGATGGATTGAAGGGAGATATTATTAATTTGAGGGACCTTTGCAGAAGGTGAAAAGTGGGTCAACTAGATAGCTGTGTATTTAACCCTTGTCCCATATGCAGGTCATGTTCCCACAGGTGTGCCGTACGTGACAATAATAATAACTATTTTATATAGCACTTTTCTCGCAGTGGCACTCAAACCACTTTACTCATTGTAAACTACAGGACTATAATTTCAGTGGATTTCAATGTCCACAAAGATCTTGGGGATATGCAAGCCACATACTTTCTGGATACCATAACGTTGCTTGGGTATAGACAACTAGCTCATGGTAGCACCCACAAGCAGAGTCAACACTAGACCTCATCTTTACAAATAGTAATTACGCAATCTCAACCACAATAGTACCATGGTCTGAACACACCATAATTGAAGCTTCTCTGTCTCCACTTCGTACATCAACTCAACCAACGTAGAAACTGCGTCCATGTAAACAACTAGACCTTATAGTCCGGCGTATCATCCTCACAGACATAGCCTCCGCTCTAGCAATCAACACTTATGTTTTTTTTTACTTTCTTAAACCTACAATATCTGGGTTAGAAATGCGGTAGACACAATCTCTCCCCTAAGACCAAGCAACAACAAGAGAAACCAGAACAGCGGATTCTCTCCTGATCCACTACCACGCAAATGCAAAAACAGGATACTTGTGTATTCCTGGATAAAAATGAACACTGCAAAAAAGCATTAGAGGACTACAAGACCCACCCAAGGTTATTCAATAAGCAGATCACACTTGCCAAGACAGCCTACCTGGCAACTAAGATAGAAACTGCAGATAACAACGCCAGATAAAATGTTAAGATAGTACCCACTCTGGTCCAGAGAAGTCTTAGATTTGCGCTGGGGTGGAGACGGGGTTAATTGCCCCCCCCCCGCCCCCCCGGCAGACCCTCTGGCCCACCCACGCGTCCGGGCTCCCCTCTCACACCATCCCCCCCTACCCCCTCTTCCTTCTTGTTTGACGCCCATCCCTCCCTTTCCCCCCACTCAGCCAAACGAGAAGCAAAAAGAAAAAGACTGCCGATGATCACAATTGTTTTACTTAACAAGACTAGACTAGCCATCCTAAAAACTCCGACAAGGAGTGGTGCGATCCTCGAAAACACCCAAATAGGGAAACTGGTGATAAGATATGTCTTCATTTCTGTGCATTATACTATGTCGCTGTCACAATTGTACTTATATATGCTCAATAAAAAAAAGATTGAAACAAAAAAAAGAGATAGTAGCCACTCTGACCAATCCCAGTTGCCTGAAAAAAGAACCAGAACCGAAGGAGCTCTGAACATTTTAATCAACATTCCCACTACAAGATCCAGAATATCAGAGGTTGCCTACAAGTCCACCTATAAAACAATAACATTTTAGACAAAAATCAGTCAGGCTTCAGAAGACTTAACATAACCAAAACTGCCATGATAAATGTGATGATGACTTGCTGACTTCTATGGACACGGGATCTCCATCAGTTCTCATCCTATTGGACCTCTCAGCTGTTTCCACTTAGTTGATCATAGTCTTCTATTATGCAGGTTCGAAACTGTTGCAGAAGAACACAAACAGTATGCATGAATGGGATATCAACCACAACACACAATACATGTGGATTACCCCAAGGCTCCATTCTGTCCCCTCTCCTCTAACATCTATATAAAGCTACTGGTTCATGTCATTGCAAGTCATGGTCTCAAGCATCGACACTATGCAGATGACACCCACCTGTGACTTCTACGCTAGGTATGCCATCTCACTCAACTGCCATTAAAGCATGCATTGCAAATATATGAACATGGTTGGAAGACAGTTGATTCAAACAAAACACGGACAAGACTATTATCAGAATAAAACTGATAAACTGAAGGACTTGAAAAACATCCAAATCCAAGACCTCTCCAATGCATACGCCAAGTGTAACGGACGTGCTCGCCACAAACCGGGACCGGACCGCGGGGCTGAGGTGGGGATGTGAATACACCGACCTTAGACCACGAAGCCGGTTCTGGATTGCGCAGTTCATAGTCATTTGTAGCAGGGGCAGGGTTGGAGAGGCCAGAGTAATCCATTGACACGCCAGGGTCAGGGTTGGAGACGGTAGGGTAGTCGATGTCCAGGCTAGAGTTCAGCAACAGGAAGTCAGGAGCACTCCGCTTCAGGGTAGCAGCTGAAGCGCGGTAAATACCCCTGCACGAGGAGCAGGAGCGGCCCATGATAAGGTCTCTGCAAGGGGAGAATGCAGGTCTCAGGAGAAAGGCAAAGCTGGTACTATGGGATCCAGCACTTCAGCACAGGAACCAGGAAGTAGACCTCTGCCTGGGGCGAATGCAGCATGTCTCTGGAACAAGGCAAGACTAGCACTGGGGATCCAGTGCTTCAGTACAGGAACCAAATAGCAGATCTCTGCCTGGGTGTGAATGCAGTATGTCTCTGGAACAAGGCAAGACTAGCACTGGGGATCCAGTGCTTCAGTACAGGAACCAAATAGCAGATCTCTGCCTGGGGTGAATGCAACAGGTCTCATAAACAAGGCAAGGCAATTTGGTTGTGGCAAACACAGTTACATCCAAGTGAATCTAGGCTTATGCTCAGCAATGAGTCAAAGGGAGAGGCCAGTATAAGAAGGGCAGATAGCCAATCCAAAGACAGGGGTGTGTGGGAATTCCTCCAATGCCAGAGCAGAGACACAGAGCTGCAGTGATTGCAAATCCAAGGGAAGGTGTGTCTGAGAGCTCACCAACTCTGCAAGAGTGAGCTCCAGCCAAAACCAGGAATGGATTCCTTACACCAAGACAGTGATAGGCCTGGGCATCACATTGCAAATGTAACAACATGGTACAAGGTAGTCACTAAAATAGCACTCCACTACACTTGGTCCTAGGACCGACTGCCCTTTAAGATAGAAGTAGAGTGACATGCATTTTCATGGGATAATTAAGATAAATCAGGAAAATGTAACACTATCAGTTTGCTATCCCTTTTTTTCCCTTCACTAATGAGTCTGAAAGGTAACATATCTTTCCAGAGACTTTCTTTCAAAGCCTGCTTCTCTTATCCAATAAACATTGTTGTTGAAAAGAATTTAACAAAAAGAGTTAAACTTTGTAGCTGCCATCAGTATGATGCAACACTCCAGAGATACGGAGTTAGAACCATTTTGATTCAATACATATAAAATGAGTTCCAAGGAAAATGTATATATAAATGGAAACAGGTGGCGGTATCATTTTTTTACATTTTTTTAACACTTTTGCTGCCGGAGAGGCCTGCAATAAATAAATATTCTGACCTTCAGTGACAGCATAACATGTGAAACACTGTCCTTGTTTAACACACATTTTTAGGTTAGACTTAGCACAGACATGACAGATTAATTGATGGAAAAAATAAATGTTGTGGGGGAAAAGGCTATATATATATATATATATATATATATATATATATATATATATATATATATATATATATATATATATACAGTGGTCGACAAATCACCAAAAAATCTACTCGCCGAACAAAAAAAATCTACTCGCCACCTAGTACCAAACGTGTGCTGCTTGGGCCAATAGGAGCTCGCCACGATGTTAAATCCACTCGCCCGGGGCGAGCAAATGTATAGGTTTGTCGAACACTGTATATATATATATATATGTATATATATATATATATATATATATACACATATACATATATACATATATATATATATATATATATATATTACTTGTGAGCACATTCACATGTCTTAGACAGGTCTGCAACCCTGCCCTTCACCATTATCACCTAGCATACAGCGCTTCCACTTCAGCAAGGGATTCTGGGAAATGAACACAGAGTGCCAACTTTTGTCTCAAGACCACATTACATAATTAAACCCTTAAGCCAATGCATCCTGCTTTAAACACAGCATTTAAACATAGCCTGGGATGAGATGCAAAGCCAATAAACCCACTCACAGACATTCTGTCATGGAGACTGTGATGGCAGATACAATAGATTTGTTAAAAAAAAAAAAAAAGGTTGGACATCTTTTTAGAAAGGAAAGGTATACAGGGATATACCAAATAAGTAAACATGGGCAGGATGTTGATCCAGGGAGTAATCTGTTTGCCAATTCTTGGAGTCAGGAAGGAATTTATTTTCCCCCTTATGAGATATCATTGGATGATATTTCACTGAAGTTTTCTGTTTGCCTTTCTCTTGCTTAATGTACTGTAAGTACAAATATAGGATAAATACAGCTCAATCCCGATATAGCGCGATCCGCTGCACCTCGGATCCACTTATAACGCGGTTTGCGCGTGGCTCCCGATTTAGAAGATCTCCCACCTTTCTTAATTCCCCCGGCACCACCATGCAACTCTTGTGGCTGAGGATGCGACCCAGCTCCTCTGACACCTGTTTATCTAAAACACGTGACTGACCCGGAAGCAGCACCGCGCAAATGATGTCAGCTGTGGATGGCTTTTTTTTTTTTTTTTTTAACATATATCTATTCTATACAATGCTTTATTGCTAACAGACAAAATAAACATGAGCGAAGCAACAGACGTGCAGATCATGTGGTGAGACCCAACAACATGATCATGTGTGCACCTCCTATGAATGAACCACATGGAATTTTGTATGCAGAGACCAGTTTACCAATACAACATTTGTACAGTATCTATGGATTTATTTGTAGTTACTTGCTCCACTTCAGTGATGAGAGCTAAAGGACTCTGATAAAATATAACTGAAATATTACAACAATTACAAAAGATATGGCAAGAAATATCCCACGTTTTCAACTCCACTGGTGCCAGTCAGCAGTGAGGAGGGCCTTCCCCTGGGGAGGGCAGACCACTGTTTTGATTAAAAGCTTCTTCCCCCCTATGAGTTTTTCAATAGCTTTGTTATGCAGGAACTGCAGCAGTACGTGGACGCTTGTTGGCGGCCGTGATATCAGACCAGGGCCTATTTCAATCTTGTTGTGGAACCCCGTCACAGGCTTTCAATCAGTGTCCTTGTCTATGCCATCAGTTGCATCACCAATCTGCTGCTGCGGTTTCTGCTCCAGCTGAGGAACCAGCAGCAGGCTTTAGAGGTGTGGTGGGGGTATGGTTCAGGAGTTCTAGGAAGTCCTTTGGGAAAGGGCTCCACACAGGGGAATCATCCCCTTGGTTATTTGAATTGCCACCCCATGGTAAAGTTGAGGAATTTGTGGATGCCACCTAGGGATAACGGCACTGCAACATCATAAGCAGAGAAACCACTGGGATGTCTGAGAGAGGCAATGTCAGCAGCCATCTGAATAATCTTCCTCCAGACGTGAAGGAACCCTCCACTGCCAGCACACCTTAGAAGGGGGATGTCATCAACACATTCACCACCAAGGCGGTACACCAGGACCAGGCATGCTCCACTGTCTGACCCTCCTAGGATCTCTTCTCTTAAGAGTAATACTATGGCGGTAGGCTTGTCCTTAAACCATATCTTTTCCCCCTGTTATAACCTCTTCCTCCTGAACCACCATCACTGAGACAACACGGTCAGGGAATAGGAGCAAGACAGAGAAGGCAATAAAGTGGGACAGAGTCAGGTGTTCCTTGGCAGACTTTGTAGCTCTTCACGTGGGGAGCATGTAGGGGTGCATTGTTCACACTGTGGGTACGTTACTGCAGATGAGCTAAATTTGAATGCGCGGACAAGGGTTATTGGCGAGCATGCGAGGCTTTGCCATCCCAGCGAGTTCTGTTCTTGGGAGCAGTCATGGCCAGGTTTACAGCATGCCAAAGCCTGTGTCGCTTTTTGTCGCACCTTCTAAACTAGATGACGATAGATCTCCAACATCCTCTTGATGAACGTAATAATCTCAGCCCCGATTTAATAACACTTAAATGACTCTAGCCTATTATTGTCTCATTCCTTGTTCCTTACTAGTGGGGCACTGCTACTACTGTACAACGAAACAGGAGATAATGACAAAGATGTGTAGCGACAGTTTGGTGTTAAGAGTTTGGGTTTGTGATGTTTCTTTTTTTTTCCCTTTTGGATGATGGGGTTTCCCAATCCTACTCAAGTTTCAGGGGCTTATTCACGGAGGTTTGTTGCGGGCTAGCACACCTGATCCAGTATTACCTGATATTTAAATGAAAGCCAGTCACCAGGTGCGCATTAACCCGCAGCAGATCTTAGTGAATAAGCGCCTTAGTCTCCAACATACCACCAATCCTCATGTGATTTTTTCTGCTGCTTCCGCTGTGGCCTCTTCTTCGGACACTGCTGGAACACGGAATCTTTTTCTGTTGCTGTTACTGAGTCTCCACCATCTCCGATGGTTTTTGTTCCATGCCATGTTGGCATATTACATCTTGCTTATATTTTTTGGTCAATTATGCCTTTGGGTAAGTAGATATTCTTGTTGCACAATGTTATTCTTTTACATCATGTGCTTCGAGTTCAATGCTAGATTAGCCGTTTATTTTTTATTTTGTGTGTTATGTAATATGTCAAATTGCCAGTGCAACATTTAGCATTTTAATTCTGGCATACGTGCGAAACAGCACCATATTTCTTTGAAAATATGTTTGTTACCATCACTAGCCAATATTTTTCACCCTGACAACAAGGGACATACAGTTTTACAGTATGTACTTTTTATTTGATAAACAATTACTGCAAGTAAGATTTAGCATGTTGATGTTGGCATATGTGCCATTTTTTTTTTATTTCTCACGAATCAAAAGCCAGCTTGTGATTACATTTTTGTTACCATCAGTCAAGGCTTAACTTTTTCACCCTGAGAACAAGGGACATACAGTATGTTCTATTTGCGTCTTCCAGAACTATTTTGGGGGTTTCCTTACATGTAAAGTGACTCAAACCTCAGTTTTTCAAAGAATTAAGTATACATTAATTACAGCATTTTTTTGATGCGGACATATAAATTACATTCAGTACAAACAAATAGGTTTTTTTTGTTTGTTTTTTTTAGCTATCTTTCTTAATACTAGCACACAAAAAATGGTACTGGAATAAAGTGTGTTTTATTTTGGGTGCATCAGTTTACATGCTGCACAATGTCCACTCTCTCCCTCTTGGTGCTAGGACACATTGTTGTACTACACCAAAAAGTGGTGTGGGTTTTTATTTTGGGGGTTAACTAAACTGCCAGCCATCAGATACTAACATACCTACCAATCTTATTTAAAAATCCAATGTGATACATAGTTATAATAACATTAAAAAAACAAACTCTTCTCACAGTCTTCCTGTACTGTATGTGCTCTCTCTCTATATCTCTACAGACATACCCCGGTTTACGGACACTCACTTTAAGTACACTCGTGAGTAAGGACATATTTTCAATAGCCCCATACCCCTGTGTCCATACGCTCGCTTCGCCCCTACAGACTGCCGTAGTAGTGATGCGCTGATTCCCCTCGCCCAATAGGCAGCACGTCCTAAACAGCAAAACCGTCTCCCTACCTGTACCGAAGCATCGATAAGTGGGGAAAAAAAGGTAGTGCTTCACTTTAAGTACATTTGCGCTTTACATACATGCTCTGGACCCATTGAATACGTTAATGCTTATATATTAATGCTTAATGCTTATGTAGCCTGGAGCTCCCGCAGCTCCTTGAGACCCCCCTCCCCTTGGGCAGCTCGATCGCGGGTGCCGAAAGACCCGACGGCTGCTTTCAAGGGTGGGGGCTGGAGCAGGGAGCAGCGCGGCTTCCCCTGCCTGCGGCCGGTTGCCGGGGACGCGATCGGGCCGTTGCTAAGGCCGCGATCGCGTCTCTAAGGTCCCGGCGGCCGCAGAGCAGGGCGCCGCCATTAAGGACCGTCTCGCGCATGCGCAGTGGACGCGTAGGCGCAGGGAAAGCCCCAGAGCTAGGGATAGCTCGCGCGAGCATAGGGACAGCTCAGGGAGAAGAGAGAAAGCCCGGGAAAGATTGCACACGCGCAGTGGAGGGTAAGGAAAGCCCGCGAACCCCTAGCCTATCAGGGAAGGCTCTGAGCAGGGACTACGAGTCTCATGAGTCTCTGTATGCCCCATGTGACACCAGGGAGCCAATAGGGCTTAGGAAGGCCCGGCAAGGAAAGTGGATACATTGTTTGGACTGCAGCACGTTTGTCAGTTGGAGCTGGGGAGCTGTGAAGGAAGGAAGGGTGCAGAGAGCATGTGCAGCTCCTGCATCGAGTAAGGTCCCCACATCCCAAGTAAGGCCCCAACTCCCCACCAGGTTAGTGGGTAAGTGCTGAGGGACGGCCCAGATAGGGACGCTGCCCTTAGTGCGTGTCTGTGTGCTGTCTTGTCAGGATCACGGCTGGCAGTGCTGTGAGGCCTGACAAGAAGGCATAGTGCTAGTGTGCAGCAAGTTGCTGTACGCGTTCCAGAAGTTTGCAGTGCGTGGCTGTTAGTGTTAGTGTTAGGGTTCCAGGTTGCTGTGGGGAGTGTTGCATGTGACGCTGCCTGTACTGAGTGCAGTGTGTGTGCAGCGTGTGTTACTGTCTGCCGGCTGACTGAGAGCTGTGTGTCGGCTGCAGGCGCGTTAGGATAAGTGAGTTAGGAGCTAGTTGTTCAGTGTGTGAATATCACCAGTGCCAGTTGCACGTGGTGAGCTGCCAGAGTCTGGGATCAGACAGAAGTTACAGGGAGAGTTATTCTGCATGCAGGGACTAGGGTAGAGGTATACCCCAGGGCCCAGTTAGTCCCCTATGACACCAGAGGAAGCTGTATGGCATAGTGTTGGCCTTAGGACAGGGACTCCTTCACCCTATTCAAAGCAGCAAGAGGGTTGCTGTCTGACGGCCTCTGACTGTCTGACAGCGTGTTCAGAGACTGTGTTAAAGGAGCATTCCGGCTGGAGATTCCTTTCCTGTGGATGCAGCGTGTGCATCCATTCCTGCAGAGAGCAGCGCAGCACGCCGTGGGATCACTGTGCGGTGCTGCTGAGTTCCAAGGATTTTCCTGACCAGGACTGGTCAGGGAGGTAGTATATATTAAGTGCACCACCGGGCCCCAACACAGGGAAGCGCTATCCCTCACACTCACACTGATAAGTAGTCAGACACACCTACCCACCTCAATCTCACTTAAGGGGGGGGGGAAAGAGGGCTACATTTGGAGGCGCTGCTGAGATCCAGACCTGGGGTGCTCTGTTCCATTTTTTTTCCCAATTGTCCCATTCCTATTTTTGTCGCCATGTTTGTGAAGTCCGAACACGAGGTCCTTGCCTGGGCTTTGAGGCAGTATATGGAGCCTGGCCAGGTAGTGGTAGTAGGAGGCCTTCCCGCAACTATGCCCGCGGTTGAGGTTCAGTCCTATATGCGTGAAATTCCAGGGTGGCCGCACGCATGTTTCTTAGAAGAAGAACACGATCCCACGGCTCTATGGAAAATGATACTTTTTGTGGCCATCCCCACTGCGGATATATGCCTGGCAGAGGCACCGTCCGCCCTGTGTATGCCCGGGGGCCCGTCTGAGGGGTACCCCCTAGTCTACGCAGACCCAGTAAAATGGCGTCTCCCGCCAAAGCAGGAGAACGCACGTGCTGCTGGCTGCAAGCCTGCACTAGATTGTGTTGAGGAAAACTGTCCGGGATTGGCGGGAAAACCAGAAGGCTACCCCCCTATCTATACAGAAGAGAGCCCTAGTGTAATTGCAGAGACTGTGATTAAAATGGAGTCTCTCTCTAGCAGAGAGTCACACCTAAGATGGCGGCTCCCGCCAAGTCGGGAGAGCACCAGGACTGTGCAAGAAATTGTTGCAGAGTATTGTCCGGGTTGGGCGCGAAAACCTGAACCCCGCCCCTGCACTGTGAGTGACTCAGCACAGAGCCAGAACCACTCCCTTGTAGAAAGTGCCCCTCCTTCAGATTCCACCAGGGGGAGCAAGCACTGTGACTTTCAACCAAACGTGGATGAGACAGACTGTTCTAGGGAGGAGGAGCCTGACCTCTATATCACTCTGAGTTGTGCTGAAGTTAAGTCTGTCTTCAGGGAGAAATTACTTAGGGATTCCCGCTACCAACAACCGGTTGTGGAGGGCCCGTGTGCCCGAGTGAACATTTCAGATCCGGTTCCTGAGCGGGACGAGGTTGAAGTCCCATCGGTGGCGATGCGCCTACCGGCGAACCACCTCAGCGATTATACAGAGGAATCACAGGGTAAGGCGTATATACCCCCACCTTCTAGTGAATCCAGCGACCAGTCACTTGTGGTGATGCGCCTGCCGGCGGACCACTTTAGTGACAGCAATGAACACCCTATCTTGGCGGATGCAGAGCCTGCTGTGGGCCCGTGTGCCCTAGAGGAGGTGTATCCCGATGTTGCGGACCCTGCTGTGGGCCCGTGCGCCCTACAATGGTCAGTCCGACCTACTACCGAGGTACCATCGGTCCTAGAATGGGGACCAGTACCAAACGACGATGAGGGTGAGTCGACTGCCCCAGGGGTGTCGGGGGTGAGCCTCCAGGTGACCGCGGAGAACGATGGTTCCTTAAGTCTGGTCACCCGGGTGAAGGGCTCCCCTCTACATCGCGTCCTGGCGGAGGTGTCCTCCTTGGGAGAATCCATCCCAAGCCAGTGGAGTGGTAAGGAACTCCCTAACTCCCCACAATCTCCGATGGAGCTGGCCGGGAAGAAGGCCAGAGTTGCGGCTTCTGAACGGAGTATGAGCCCGTGCGCTCCGACACAAGTGGTCCCAGGACTGGGATCCAACGCTCCCGAATTTTCAGCACGTAAGTGGACTGCCCCAGAAGTGCCGGGGACAGGTCCCAAGACGGCCGAGGTGGGAACTGACAGCATCCCCGAGGACCTGTTGGCCACCGTGAATCACCGCAGTGGTCGGGTGTCTACTCTTTACCCCCGGTCAGGTGAAACAGAGA
This sequence comes from Ascaphus truei, assembly GCF_040206685.1. Lineage (NCBI taxonomy): Eukaryota > Metazoa > Chordata > Amphibia > Anura > Ascaphidae > Ascaphus > Ascaphus truei. Next base: position 348,241,095 of record NC_134485.1, read on the forward strand.
CATTGTCCAGTGCTCGCTTTTCAGTGAAAGCCTCGCAAGTCCGTAGGGACAAGGACTGTGTAAAGGAAGATCCAGGGAGACTGGCCTCCTTTAAGCCCAAAAAGGAGTGTGCCATTCGCCAAGTCGTGGACCGCGGAAAAGGGCCTGGCCTCCTGGTCTGCCGCATCCCTGCCGCGGATGACCGGGTAAGGGTCTGCTTCAGAGACACTGTGCTACTCCTTCCACCAGGGGGAGGAAGTAGCGAAGAGCCAGTAACTGTCGCTTTAGAGTGTGCTCTCCAAGAAATTTTTCTAGGGGAGGCTCACGGACGCAAAAGTGAGGTACCCCCACATGTTCAATTAGGGGCTCCCCACAAATGGTCTCAGCTAGTCTCGGGTATAGTTTGGTGTGAAGTGCAATGTAACCTGAAGGGTAAATTCGACACGTGTTGTATGTTCTGTGCCATGCATTTTAATTGTATAAACCTTATGTCAGGGTATGGCGTTCTCCAAGCGAGGACGTTGGATTTTCCACCAGGGGGAGAGTGTAGCCTGGAGCTCCCGCAGCTCCTTGAGACCCCCCTCCCCTTGGGCAGCTCGATCGTGGGTGCCGAAAGACCCGACGGCTGCTTTCAAGGGTGGGGGCTGGAGCAGGGAGCAGCGCGGCTTCCCCTGCCTGCGGCCGGTTGCCGGGGACGCGATCGGGCCGTTGCTAAGGCCGCGATCGCGTCTCTAAGGTCCCGGCGGCCGCAGAGCAGGGCGCCGCCATTAAGGACCGTCTCGCGCATGCGCAGTGGACGCGTAGGCGCAGGGAAAGCCCCAGAGCTAGGGATAGCTCGCGCGAGCATAGGGACAGCTCAGGGAGAAGAGAGAAAGCCCGGGAAAGATTGCACACGCGCAGTGGAGGGTAAGGAAAGCCCGCGAACCCCTAGCCTATCAGGGAAGGCTCTGAGCAGGGACTACGAGTCTCATGAGTCTCTGTATGCCCCATGTGACACCAGGGAGCCAATAGGGCTTAGGAAGGCCCGGCAAGGAAAGTGGATACATTGTTTGGACTGCAGCACGTTTGTCAGTTGGAGCTGGGGAGCTGTGAAGGAAGGAAGGGTGCAGAGAGCATGTGCAGCTCCTGCATCGAGTAAGGTCCCCACATCCCAAGTAAGGCCCCAACTCCCCACCAGGTTAGTGGGTAAGTGCTGAGGGACGGCCCAGATAGGGACGCTGCCCTTAGTGCGTGTCTGTGTGCTGTCTTGTCAGGATCACGGCTGGCAGTGCTGTGAGGCCTGACAAGAAGGCATAGTGCTAGTGTGCAGCAAGTTGCTGTACGCGTTCCAGAAGTTTGCAGTGCGTGGCTGTTAGTGTTAGTGTTAGGGTTCCAGGTTGCTGTGGGGAGTGTTGCATGTGACGCTGCCTGTACTGAGTGCAGTGTGTGTGCAGCGTGTGTTACTGTCTGCCGGCTGACTGAGAGCTGTGTGTCGGCTGCAGGCGCGTTAGGATAAGTGAGTTAGGAGCTAGTTGTTCAGTGTGTGAATATCACCAGTGCCAGTTGCACGTGGTGAGCTGCCACAGTCTGGGATCAGACAGAAGTTACAGGGAGAGTTATTCTGCATGCAGGGACTAGGGTAGAGGTATACCCCAGGGCCCAGTTAGTCCCCTATGACACCAGAGGAAGCTGTATGGCATAGTGTTGGCCTTAGGACAGGGACTCCTTCACCCTATTCAAAGCAGCAAGAGGGTTGCTGTCTGACGGCCTCTGACTGTCTGACAGCGTGTTCAGAGACTGTGTTAAAGGAGCATTCCGGCTGGAGATTCCTTTCCTGTGGATGCAGCGTGTGCATCCATTCCTGCAGAGAGCAGCGCAGCACGCCGTGGGATCACTGTGCGGTGCTGCTGAGTTCCAAGGATTTTCCTGACCAGGACTGGTCAGGGAGGTAGTATATATTAAGTGCACCACCGGGCCCCAACACAGGGAAGCGCTATCCCTCACACTCACACTGATAAGTAGTCAGACACACCTACCCACCTCAATCTCACTTAAGGGGGGGGGGAAAGAGGGCTACACTTATATATATATATATATATACAGTATATATATATACTAATGCCCCTGGCTATAGTATTGGGGTTAAACTCCTGCGCAGGGCCTAGCCTGCTGTTGCAGCCTAGATGGGTACAATCTTGCCATATCCAGGGGCAGTCCAAACCGGCAGTTGGAGTGTCATACCTGGGGAGGGTACTGACTGGGTCACATGCAGACGGTGTGATGCCTGTCAGTATATGGACCTGCCCTGTTATGGGGCACGGTTACAAGCCCCTCCCCCCGGGTATAAAAGCTGGCACTCCACTAAATTGTGTGTTGGTTGTTGGTGTGTGTCTCCCCTCCCTCACGGGAGTAGGATTCATTCCCTTTTCCCTGCCAGGGGGTAAAGGAGCTTAGGAGGGACTCCTGGGGCCTCAAGCCCCTGGGGTCTGCTCCAGGGATTGTGGAGGATGCCAAGCGGTATGCAGAATAAAGATGCAGTTGTATCAACTATGCTGTGTATTATTTGGAGAAGAGAGCTGCCTGTGGGAACCATCCTGCCTCTGCCAGGATCCTCATGGGATGGAGGCACTGCACCCTAAGGAATAAAAGCCTGTCCTGTTGCTTCTCCCATATAACACAACCGGAGCCCGCACACCTCCTATAAGACCGCAGGTGAGCTCACAGCACCAGAGTAAACCCATGTTGTAGCCAGATCTTCAGTAGGAGGGGGGAATAGGTGCGACATCTATCTATCTCTATATAACATATAAAAATATTACTTGTGAGCACATTCACATGTCTTAGACAGGTCTGCCTTTCACCATTATCACCTAGCATACAGTGCTTCCACTGCAGCAAGAATATATATATGTACATATATATATATAATATATATATATATTTATATATATATAGGTATCAGTACCGTGTTAGCCGAGCTTCAATAATCAAAAAATAAATAGATGATACTGTTCTGTGGCTAACGAAAAGCTTTTATTTGTGCAAGCTTTCGAGATACACTGATCTCTTCTTCCGGCGATGTTACAATGAATGAAGCAAGCAAAAGCTATACTATAAACAGTGTCTATTGGAATGTTATCTGTTCTGGTCCTTCCCCCGGTGTGGATGTGTTTTATGGCTGGAGGTGACAAAAGGTTCCTGAAAGCAAGTGATGAAAGAGTGTGTATGTGTATCAGTGTGAATTAACATGAATGGAGAGCCCACAGTATATACAGTGCTTTACAAAAGGTGTGTGTGGAGTGGGAGCGGATATAAATGGTGTGGGTGGGTGTGGAAATGTGAGAGTAAGTAGCATAACTAAAAGTGTGTGTGGATACTATGTGGTCACTATTGGTGTATAGGGATGGAAAAACGAGGAGTATAAGTATGTGTGAGAGACAGCTGTGTGAGCATACATATAGCACAGTATGTACAGACATGGCCTATAGCGCTCATGGGAAGAGAGTTCACTTGTTTCAGTAATGACTCATAAAATTTCGATCTCTGTTTAGGCCACTGCTAAGTGTCCCGAACAGTTGCATAAATTTGTATTCATGCAACCGTCTCTCTTTCGGTGTTTTAAGATTACCTTTGAGTATGGCAACCCTCAGATCGTTCATCTTATGGCCAGAGTCAGAGAAATGTTCGCCAACAGGACTGTCTCTTGTTCCGCGTGTGATGCTGTGGCGGTGCAGGTTCATTCTCTTGTTTAGCCCCTGCCCTGTCTCACCTATGTAGTAGCAGCCCCCTGGGCATTTCATGCACATGATGAGGTACACGACATTGCTGGAGGAACAGGTGAACCTTCCTCTGATTTTGTATTCCCGATTCCTGTGTGGTATTTGTATTGTGTCCGCTGTGTAGAGCATTGCGCAGGTTTTGCATCTTGGGTCCTGGCATGGTTTTGTCCCGCATTCAGTTGTACTGCTGAATACTTTACTCCTCACCATAATATTCTTGAGATTATGGGGTTGTCTGTATGATAATAAGGGTGCTTCAGGGAAGACCTGTTGCAGTCTTGTATCTTCCTGGAGGATGGGTTGTAGTTTCCTGGCGGTCTTGCGTAGGAGGGGAAGGACCAGCACAGATAACATTCCAATAGACACTGTTTATAGTATAGCTTTTGCTTGCTTCATTCATTGTAACATCGCCGGAAGAAGTGATCAGTGTATCTCGAAAGCTTGCACAAATAAAAGCATTTCGTTAGCCACAGAACGGTATCATCTATTTATTTTTTGATTATTGACGCTCGGCTAACACGGTACTGATACCTCTACATGTATATATATATATATATATATATATATATATATATATATATATATATATATATATATATATATATATATATATATATATATATATATATATATATATATATATATATATATATATATATATATATATAATCAGTTTATGGATGTCTGCAACTCACGATGTCATCAGTATGATCTCAAGTGCCAGATATACAGTACAGCCTACCATGTGCAACACCCAGTGGCTGACTTGCTTAGAGAACTTGTAATAACTCAAAGCATGCATCCCCAAAATGGATCGAGGTAGGCAACAATATTACAGACAATGGAGGGAAAAACTGCTCATCAACTTGCATTCCCGGAACAATTCTTAAACCGTCTTACTCCAACCGGAATGCCGCCTCATGAACTTAACGTAGGAGCCATTATCATGCTCCTTAGAAACCTAATGCAATTGAAAGGACTATGTAATGGTACAATACGGTGTATTGCAGAGAGAGAGGCAGTGGGTTCAAGAAGCAGAAAGAAAGGGTCAGTGGTTCCAAGAGGCAGAGAAAGAGAGAGGCAGTGGTTCCATGAGGCAGAGAAAGAGAGAGGCAGAGAAAGAGAGAGGCAGTGGTTCCAAGAGGCAGAGAAAGAAAGAGGCAGTGGTTCCAAGAGGCAGAGAAAGAAAGAGGCAGAGAAAGAGAGAGGCAGTGGTTCCAAGAGGCAGAGAAAGAGAGAGGCAGTGGTTCCAAGAGGCAGAGAAAGAGAGAGGCAGTGGTTCCAAGAGGCAGAGAGAGAGGCAGTGCTTCCAAGAGGCAGAGAAAGAGAGAGGCAGTGGGTGCTAGATCGGCATATGTTATGCCAGGTACAGATATTATACTATACATTCAACCACAACACGAGAACGCAAGAAGAAGGAGCTCAATACTGTTTACCACGCTATAAAGCCGTGCGACTTGGCAGGTATACATTGCATATTATATGCTCGGAGGTACAATAATGTCCCTCTCTCTCAGTACTAACCTAGGACACATAGGCTCTTATTCCATAAACCTCCATAGCGACAATCCGATGCTATTGCATGGAAAGCACTAACAGACCATTAAGAGAATACAAGAGCCTGTGAAGGATATAAAAAAAATGGTTTCATGTTCCACAGTGTGCCAAGACATTATGAAGAAAGATATAATAGTGATCCTTATGGTTTGAAAATTAAGGGTATCGAGAAAATTGTTTTCGGTAAGAAAGAGGAGGTAATATCCAGAATTTTCTTATTCAGACAAGAAACTTGGTGGATTTGTAATTTATGTGATAACACAAGGTTTAAATGAGGACATAGCCCGTGTACCTTTTATTAGTATTTTTTTTAAAGTAGATCTGTTATACATAAAATTGGGATTATTTATGGATGCTCGTCTTTCAAATAGTTGTTAAATTTCAAATACCTGATGATGATGGCGATTATAAGAAATATATGTTCATGTTCTAATGTATGTTTTCTCTTTATTCCCCTTTTTCTCTTAGTTTTTTGTTTTTATTGTGCCTTATTTATGTAATTGATTTGATGTATAATGGCATTGATTGCATTTTCATGTTAATCTTTTGTATATTTATTAATGCATAGGATCCACCTTGGGAGTTTTTAAAAAAAAGATGTAAATTTAACATGTGTAAGTCAAATACTTTTGAGATCTAGAAATAACTGCTGCTGATATTCAGTTATTACTCTCTAGTATATTATTTGATACATTGTATCTAATTGATTAACATATATATAGCATGATTATGTTTTAACTTGTAAGTATTATATAAATGGGGTGTTCTAATTATGTTATTATTCTATTCTGTGAGATATTAATGGTTTTGTGTGTTTAGTATACTGTATTTAGTAAAATATTTTATGTTTGACTAATGGGAAATGTAGGGAGTTATTGTAATGGTGTAGATTAGAATATACTTCACTCTGAATATAGTATATATTTAAATATATGCATGTGTCATTATTTACACATGTACATATAAAATGAATTCTTTAGTTATTATTTTAACCCCCATTCCCCAGCTATGAATGGTGTCACATCAGAGGAGTCCATAAAACATAATTGCTCAGTCTCTCAGCCATATAGATGGTACGTGGTTAAAGTGCAGCATAGAAATGTGCACCATTTACTATTATAAAAGAAAAGATGTTTATTGAACAGCCGTCCAAAAACAGTTTACATTGATAGTCTATACACGTGGCAAAGTATAAGAGAGCAGGAGAATCATCCTCTGGTAGGTTCTGGTCCTAACCAGAGGAGGTACTTGGCTTAGTTACCTGTTGCATAAGGACATAGTGGAATAGCTTGTAAGGAGACAGTGATGCTAGATGAACCGGTTGGTTTGGCTGATTCAATAGAACTACATGTTGTTGTGAGACAACCCCATGCAACAGAACAGCAATGCATGCATCTCCTACAAACTTAGACTTTCTCATCCTCTAAAAGGCGCTTAAGACCGGAGCACGTTACTAATCTGGGAAATAATAAATATTGACAGACTTTTCTGTATCAGCAGAAGTTTCAGAGCTTCCACCAATAGGTAAAGCAGAAGGTGGAAAAGGAAAGTAAAACAGGTGGAGTTGATTTTTAGAGCACTAAGAAATATGATGAATAGCAGCTAAATGGGTATAGTGGCAGGATATACACTGCCACAAATATGGTGCAGATGCATACATTGGGTTAGAGGCATGAAGGATAAATGGAGTCTGCAGTTATTACCGCTCACCTCTGCAGACGCTCCCCTGGGACACGACGGGCTCGCTGCAGGCAGCACACAGCCTCTTCTTCCTCAGCACCTTCTCCTGGAACACATGGCGCTCGCTCCCGGCGGCCTGCAGAGGAAAGGAAACATTCTCAGGTTACCCATCAACCACACAGAAGCACAGAGGGGTAAATTCACTCTATTCCAGATCACAGTGAGATCCAGCAGTTGTGCCACCAGTAGACAGACAAATGCAAAAGTGGGGCAGTTCTAAGGCAAATACAATGTGCACCAGAAAAAGAAATTGCATTAAAAGCGATCAGATTCTCTCTTTGATACATCTGGAGCCATTGCTTTGCACCACATTTGATACAGAGGCACACTTATCACTGAAGTCAATGGGAGTTAACGCACAAGTGCACTAACCTGTACAGGCACTTGATAAATGTGTCCCATAAACTAATGGTACTCATCTCCAGTCCTCAAGCCCCACCAACAGGTCAGGTTTACAGGATATCCCTGCTTCAGCACAGGTGGCTCAATTAGTGGCTCAGTCATTATGTGCTCAAGCAGGGATAGAACAAAAGACAAAAAAAGTCTAGTGATACATCCAACTTGACAAATGATATAGTTGAATACGTATCTGTTTATATCTTCTCAAAAGCAAGGGTCATTTACTTAAATTATTTGGCCAAAGTATGTTAAGCCTACAGCCACGTCACAGTATCGTTCATCTGTAGGTACTAACACTGCTGTACCTGCAAAAAGCTCTCATAACCAGCGGCTGTGTGTGTCTGAAGAAGGGATATCCTGAAAACCTGACCTGTTGGTGGCCCATAAGGACTGGAATTGGCCACCCCTGTGTTAAGGCTTTCCCCTCAGACTTGATGTTTGTAAGGTCTTGCCTGGGAGTATCATTACATCTTTCTCTCAGACCTCCTGAGATCACAGCAGTGATATACGCTGAATATTGTCTTGTACTGGGTTTGGATGAAGAGGATATTAAATAATGGATTTTTGAACATGTGTGATCGGTTATCATATATGCCACCCACCCAAAATCTAAGTATAAAACAATGTATGAAACTTGCAATCCTCTAGAACTTCCCTTTTCAAAAAAGCATCTCTTGATCCTATTTCTTTCTGTAATCATAGTGCCCAGTTTGACTTTTTCCTTCAGCTTCCAAACTTCCTGGACGCCCGATATAGTCTCGCACAATTAACTTCCTCCACACCCACTTTCTCCTTAATATACTATTATTTTCTTTTACTGACAGTTTACACAGTGCTGTACATAGAATTTGGGAGGCACAATGAGTCCCTCATCTGTAGTGCTTGCAACCTAAAGCACAGGGAGATAAGGTCACAAAGAGAGCCTGTTCATCTTCCTCAAAGGCAGTGAGATGATCACTGAGCTCCTCCTTCAGTCCTTTCACCCTATGCAGTCAGGTCTTTCAGCCCATATATTAAATACAACTTCTCTAACCAACTTTGCCAATGACCTTCACAATGTGAAATCACAAGGACGCTATTCCCTCTTCCTCCTGGATCTCTATGCAGCATAATACTGTTGGTCACTCCTTTCCACTCTTTACGCTTGGCATAAAAGGCACGTCCTGTTCCTGGGTTTTCTCCCACCGTAACCACAGCTCTATCTGTGTCTCTGTAACTAGGCGCAGTCTTAGGCCTCGTTTATAGTTGCGGCGTCAGTGCGCGAACGACATCGCTCGCGCAAAACCTGCACTGGAAGGCAACAGGGAGGCATGGCGGAAGCGTGGCCGTGACATCACGTGAGCGGTTCGCCCTCATTGACTGAACCGTTCACGTGACGCGGCCGTCGCGCGGCAAAGAACAATTTGAAAAGTCTTTTAAAAATGTGTGCGCTTGGACGCGTTGGTCACGCGCTCAGTGGAAAACATTCATTTGTTTTGGCGGCGCATGGCCGTATAATCCCGGCCTTAGACCATCTTTTTGTGTCGCTCTACTCTCTCTCTCGGGAGACATTATTAACACCTTTGGCTTAAAGAACCGCCTATATGCGGTGATGCACAAATGGATCTCTGTCTTTCTGTATCAGTCCAGTACCATATATCTGTTTTGATCTTGGCAATATCCTCATACATGGCACACAGTTACCTAAAACTCCCACAAAGTCACATATAGCTGTAGAAGGCTTCAATGTCTAGTGCATCATGGTGGGATATTCTGCGCGAACACTACCAAAAAAAATCATATTCTTTGTTATAATGGGATATGTTGTGTCATCAAGCCAGGCATGCTCAAAGTTTTCTTCCTGTGCCCCCCTAACTACTCTTCCCCCCCCCCTGCTTGGGTCCGGCATAAAATGACGCAGTGGGGTCGTACGACATCACGTGACCCCGCGGCGTCATAATCATTGCATTTTGGAGACAGTAGGATAATTGTACAGGGTGGAGAGGGTTTGGTAGGAAGTTCCAGAAGTAGGTTACTGCTTTCAGTTAGGAGTTGCACGGAGGCAGAGCAGGACGGCCGGGGGAGGAATGCGTTGTAGCAGCAGAGACCGGAAGTGAGAAAGACTTCTTCTTCATTTAGCACTTACCTTCGGCAGCGGTGTCTCTTGGCATTCTCTGGCATCCTTCCGACATCTCCCCCTGCAACGTGTGAATATGGCCCCGTGGCACGACGCAGCGTTGCCATGACAACGGGACGCCTTATGGCACCGAGGTGTCACGTTGTCATGGCAACGCGACACCACGTGATGCCACAGTGTCCCGTTGTCATGACAATGGATGTCACGCAGCATTCACGTTGTCATGGCAACGCTGTGCCATTTGACACGGCGTAGCCATATTAACATGAGTTGCAGGGGAAGATACTGGGAGGACGCCGGGAGATGCCGTCGCCGCCACCCGAAGGTTTACAAGGTAAACACGTAGCTGGAGATACGTGGACAAAACCCGTAGTCTCCGGGTTAAACCCAGTGAAGGCAACCCTGTCCACAAGCCTGCTATCCTGGCATCATATTCAAAATATAACCCAAGATATACGTCTTCCTCTCTACTGCTAAAACACTCCGCGATGGGCGACGTCGCCCAAAAACAAAAGCATTGCCGCCGTGGCGTGTGCTTATAGTAAGTGTGACGGCGACAATGCGATGTCATGTCTCGAATTTTGGTAGCTGGCAATATTTTATTTTTCAAGGGCTGTCGCCTCATGTGACAGGTCCTGAACCAATCAAATGTCAGTAAGCTTGCGACGCCGCCGCAAAGCGAAATATAACTTTTGCTAGCAGCAACGGCGACGTCGCCTGTTGCGGCACTATACGCGCGGCCCAAATACATGCCCTCAGCCTTTAGTGCCTTGACTAGTATAACATACTACTAACCGACTTCCTGCTTCTTCCCACCCTACCCACTATTAATTTTAAATGCTACAGCTAAAATTATCTGCTTATTATGTACTGCATTTCCGTTAACCTTTAGCGTGCCAAAAGCTTCTTACCATCGATAGGGCCCAGCAAATGTTAAAATTTATTTCCTGTCCTTCCAACCTCTTCCTCCTTTCTACAGATCTCTAATCTCTTTCTACACCTCTACATGCAAACTTTCCTCAAGCATGTGTAACCCCCCTCTAAAGGGTTACTAGTATGGTTAGTGTGTACCGGACCCCAACCTTTGTTGTCATGGGATCATGACATCACGGAGAGTATATAAGGCAAGGGGAAAGTTTCGAGAAGGTTAGGTTACAGGAGGACAAGAGTAGAGGAACCTCGGGGAGAGTGGCTAAGTAATATTTAGTAAAGTAATAGCACAGACTAGGCCCCCCTGTTTAATATGTTGTAGATAGAGACAGTACCCTTTAAGCCAGGATCCCAGAAGAAGATGAATGGAGTCCATTATAAGCTTTGAAGTATGCAAACTGCATGCCACAGAGGGCCCCAGTAACGAGGACTCCTGGGTGTCGGTGGATCGGCTCTAATCGCAAATCTGCATTAACAGTCCTCTCCGGTGGCAGGGAAGTGGCAGGGAAGTGGCAGTTCCCACATCGACAAAAGGTATTGGGGTCACTTATATAGGACCTGCTAGGAGTCCCAATGGGACTAGCATTACTGGGACAATACCGAGGGATATCCCGAACAGAAAAAGAAAGAGGGGGGCCTGGGTCTCAAAAAAGTTAAGCAACTAAGAGCTATACCTCCCTGTGAGTGTTCAGAGTGGGCTTTCATGGAAGCATCTAAGGTATCGATAACAATAAAAAAAACATTAAAATGTTGTATAAAGTGTGGTGTGCAGTCCCCGTGCCTGGGGACCTGAATAAAAGATTGTTGTATGACAAAAGTTCCTGTCGCCCATTATTCTGTAACCTTGCTACCTCATCGCCCAGCCGCCTGATTCCAGCCCCTGAGTCAAGGTACCCCATGCAGAGTAGCCATATGTAATACAGCGGTGTAATCGCCCTAGAAGCCGGGCAGGGAGGGTTACACATGCAGACTCTTTACTCCACCAAACTACAGCACTGTCCCATCAGAAAGCAGTAACCTACTTCTGGAACTTCCTACCAAACCCTCTACACCCTGTACAATATCCCACTGTTTCCAAAACTCAACTCTTAGGGGAATCTTTTCCATAGTATTTACACAAATGCTCGTCCATCACCTATAACCATCTGCACCAACTTCTTTAAATGACACTTGTAAATTTACTCTGCAGCAAGCACCCTTTCTTTAAGATTATTTGCTCTTAGAGCTTTATTCTATATACGGTAATATTGCTAAGATCCGCCCATTCTACTGTCAATGTACTGCTAAAACTCGAATGCATGCCCTTATTCTCTCCCATCTGTATTATTGTAATAGAAAGTCGGCCCCCTGCACTCATGCAGGGACCTCATGGCGAGCCACCCCCCCCCCCCTTTCTCCTTTGCTTTCTGACTTTGCCTTCCTCTGCTCCACTCCTCCCCGCCGGCGCCTGTGAGGATAGTCCTGGGGGGAGGAGCTGGTGACGTGATAGGGAGACAATATGAAGTAGGTGCGCAGGGCCTCTTCCATGCGGCCCACCAGGGTGAGAAGATCCCCACCCACCCTCCATATGTTTGGATTTCATAATTATGTTACTGTTTTAATGTTCTTTAAAAAGAAAAAGGGGGGAGGGGATGATACTAATACATTATGTATTTCGTTATAGGATTTGTCACACAGCAGTAGGCGGGTGGTGGATCTGCCGGGCTTGGAGAGACCAAGAGGTATAAGGATACCTGACATAAAGGCGCCCTCATGGGGGCTTGTTGGATTAATTCTGCAACGCCTGGTATTGGGTAGCAGTGGGAGCCACGGGGATGTAAAGCGCCGAGTACACTGTGAGTGAGACAAAGATATACATGCGTATAGTAGCCGTTCGGGTAGTTTTTGGGCGATAATCTCCATTTAAGTCTATGAGGCTGTGTGGCCGTAACATGTCAGAACATTCACTTCGGCATATATAGAATCGCCCCCTTATACCATATGCACTTTCATGAAATCCTGTGGTGTCGGATTGTCTTCCACTACAGTACTTGTAGATTATAAACTCCCCGGGTCAGGGACTCCCGCTCTCATTGTTTCCAGTTACAGTACGTCTGCAGCACCAAAACATTCTTGGGCTTGTACTCTGTGCTTAACCAATGTATTCACGTATTATGTTTCATTTTGTACTGTGTTGAATGTTCCACAACATAGGAATAAAGTATAATAATACTAGTGGTTCCACAAGAGAATTCATTCCTCTGCTTTCCCTCAAACCATATGTCAAATTCTCACGTTCTCATGAGGTTTCCGAATGAAGAATTCACATGCTACAGTACATGCATCTTGCAGATTATTATCGCCTACTCCAGGCAGCGGATATGAATAGCTTGCCTTTGTGTACAATGAGTGAGATATACAGAGACGATAGGCACAAGGCCAGCCAGTTTTAGATAATGATTCAAAATACACCAACAATAACATCATTAACACTTTAGCAGCCAAAGTGACGAACAATGCATTGCAGGCCCCACTGGCAGCATAGGGGTTAACATTTTCGGTGCCGGGTGCCAATGATTTTTGAGGATCGCCGCCCCCGTGTGATCGCTTGGGACACCCCCGTGACGTGAATAGAAGTGGTGGGGTTCCACTGCCGTTCCGATCACGTTCATCCTGCGTTATCCCTTACAAAAGGAGCATTAGTTGCATGGCGTACCATGTAGGTCAGGGGTACGCAAACTTTTCAGTCTGCGCCCCCTGTCCGCTCCCCCCCCCTCTTACCTGTTCACCGGCGCCTTCTGACATCATGTGACGTGGCAACACGATGTCTTGTGACCCTGCTGCATCATTTGGCGCCCCTTTGCCATGGCGACACGTCGCCAGAAGCCGGCAGAGACCAGGTAGGTGAGTTACAGAGGCCTTGCGCGCGCTCCACCGGCATTTAATTGAAATGCTTTGGGGAAGACCGCGCCCCCGAGAAAATCTCGTGCCTCCAGTTTGCGCACCCATGCTGTAGTTCATGAGGGCCCTGGCATGCTGGCCCTCACAATGTACAAGTTATATCATAAGGGCAGCGAAAAGGTTAAACCAGCTCTTTACATTCTTACACTCTGTTTTACAAATCATTGTTATATCCAAAAGGGATCCCAATTATAACAAAATGTAACTCCTGTTTACATGGCCAAAGGCTGGGGTGCAACCAGATGTAGAACTCTTGCCACCCCTCAATGGATCAAGAAACTCATGGGTTGGGTCCAACGTCTTGTCGGTCCCTGCTCTGCAAATGTACAATTTACAACTCATGTGGAATTCTCTCCGTGGCTCTGCTTGTTCGTCTAATTTTATTTATAAGAAATAACGATCTCGTGCTCATGTAAAGTTACTTCATCTCACCAATTAAAGGGAAAGTGTATGTGTGGGAAGTGTCCTCAGACCGTGCTAATAAAGAGTGAATACTAAAATGTTTCCAGCATCCCTATACACACACAAAAATGAACTCTTTTATTAAAGGTGTTGATATACCCTCACCCTGAGGATGGTCCCGTTTGGGAACTAAACCGTTTGTACTGCCTTTTCATTATGTAACATATTGTATTGATTACGTTACAATGATTGATTCTTTCGAGTGTGTAGTAATATAATATATATATAGCATACTTTACCAACAGCAAGGATGGCAAAAAAAGGCAACAGCACTCAGAGATGTAAGCACAAAAGTGTATTCAGAAATAAATAACACAACGTTTCGATTCACACAACAGGATCTTCCTCAGGAGAGTCCTTACATACCTACCCCAAGTGCCAGACACACCCACCCACCAACTCATTACACAAAACGAACAAAAATGCAGGTCTGTAACATCATCGAGGCATATAGACAACAGCTGAGTCAGAGACCAGTCAGCACACTGTGTCATGTCCCTGCTGTCTGAAAGAGTAAGCATCACGGTTGCCAGGGAGATGTTACTCACCTGCATTTTCGCGCGTTTTGTGTATAGTTTTCAAATGACATGAAAATTGCAGAGAGCCAGTGGGGGATTTCCCATTTAGCCTGAGCCTAGGGCGGCAAAATTTGGGGTCGGCAGAAATGTCCGCATCAATATACATTTGCCGCGCTCTCGGGCCTGATGGGAATGCACTTACATGAGGTGGCCGCCTCCTTGCTGCCGCCCTCCTCTATTTGAACCCCAGCGTCAAATGATGCCGCAGACGTCACCAACATGACATCACACGGCGTCTAGTTGCACTACCATGGCAACGCAGCGTCGTGTGACGTCACGCTGGTGACGTTCATGGTGTCATTTGATGCTGGGATTGGAATGGAGCAGGAAAGCGGCAGCAAAGTGCTGGCCACCCCATGTATGTGCCATGGGGCGGCGGATTTTGAAATTCGTCGCTGCAGGGAGCCCTTTAGGGATGCACGCAGAACCCCTGTTGAAAACCCCCTGCAGTATGGTGAAAAGCTCGGTAACACACAGATAACAAGTTGGTAACTTCCATTCACTTAGACCCGAGTTTGATCTGGGCTGCACTAAGCCTGCGGTCCCATTCATCACTGTGACACGCGCGCATGGGGGGCATTGCGTGCACAGCGCTAACCGTGATCTGCGGTCTCCAGGAAGAGAGGGAGATTGCGACGGGAAGGGGCGTGTTTTGCGGGGGCGTGGCCATGACCTCACGCGGCTGGTTCGCCCTCATTGGCTGAACCGCCGGCGGGGGCGTGGCAACGCCTCCGTCGCAAGTTCCACATACAATTTTTTTGTATGTGAGAAAACTTGCAGTACAGCGCGGCTGATAAATGCGCGTCGACGCTTGTACTTGACCCGGATAGATTGGGAGGCGGTGCTGCACTGGGATCTATGCTAAATTTAGACAACAGATACTTTATCCTATATCTATACTTACTTATTGATCCAGAGGAAAGCAAACAAAAAACCCCAGAGTCATATCATCCAATGATATCTCATAAGGGGAAAAACAAAATTCCTTCCTGACTCCAAGAATTGGCAATCGGATTAATCCCTGGATCAACATCCTTCCCATGTATATGTATTTGATATATCCCTGTACACCTTTCCTATCTAAAAAGACGTCCAACCTTTTTTTGAACAAATCTATTGTATCTGCCATCACAGTCTCCATGGGTAATGAATTCCACATTTTAACTGCCCTTACTGTAAAGAAACCTTTCCTTTGTTGCTGGTGAAATCTCCTTTCCTCCAACCTAAAGGGATGCCCCCGAGTCCTTTGTACTGCCCGTGGGACGAAAAGTTATTTTGAAAGCTCCTTGTATTGTCCCCGAATATATTTGTATATAGTTATCATATCCCCTCTTAGACGCCTCTTTTCTAATGTAAATAAATCTAATTTAGCTACAGTAGTCTCTCCTCGTAAGTTAGATTGTCAATAGAGATGCTTCATCCAAATAGTACATAGGCAGTGGTTAAGAATATGAAAAATTTGTCACGCAATGGGTTTGAGACTAAATACTTTCAGAACCACTGAAATACATTTTCTGCAGCTTCATTAGTAAATATTACAGCAGCGACAAAGCGAACATTAACCAAAGATAATGTCACTATCCAAAAGCCACTCTGCATTTCAGAAATATAATGCAAATGATTAAAGATTTAATACTAAAATGAGCTCTCGCTGAAAACCGTTCTGCGCATAACCAGTGGAAATTTTGAACCTGAAATATCTTGTAAACCACCCAAGATAAATAGCGGAAATTCCCAGCATAATGGGCCTTTCATCGTCTCTCACAGTACCACCGTTTGGAGCGTTTTCGAGATATCCTTTCCTTAAAAAAAAAAAAAAAAAAAGGTATTGAAATGTTTCCAGTGCTTTCCTCTTTCGAATCTGGTTACTTCAAACCTTGCGAACATACTTGATGAAATTTTGGGGGGGAAAGCGGTCTCAGGGAAGCGATAAAACTGCCAGGCATATTTTATCTTTCCGATGAAACCCAAGCCACAGAAATACTGGTATTAACTCCTTCCCTGACAGCCACAAGGGGTGAACTTTTAATGTCCCGAGTCCTGTTTAACTATAATATGTGGCAATAGTCACTGCTAAATGTACGGTAATAAGCTGTTTTATTGCGTTGGAATCATGATGGACGTGGAAACATCTGCACATTTCTTAGCACCCCTGTGATCACTGCACTCCCTTCTTGGAACTCCTTTTCATAGAAGCAGCGGATATCAGGCACCAGGCCCGTTAAAAACACACAGACACACCACACCGAGTCCTCTCTCTGTAACTCTTTTACACACACACACACACACACACACACACACACACACACACACACACACACACACACACACACACACACACACACACACACACACACACACACACACACACACACACACACACACACACACAGTAAATAGCTCCTGGTGTTACCATCAGGGCTGCCGACAGATTTCCCGGGGCCCAGGCGTACAGTTCAGACAGCCCTCCCCCTCGTGTTGCCGATCTTCTGAGCCCCACCCATTTCACACCTATTTCCCGCCCTCTTCCCGTGTATTTCTCCCCTCTCACTCAATCCCACTCCTCACTCATTCCTTCCCCCACCTAGCCCCCCCCGCACATACAATGCTCCCCCACAATAATTACTCCCTCCCCCATACAAAAAATACGCTCCCCCCAAATACATGCAAAAAATAATCCCTCCTCCCAAATACATACAAAACAAACTTACCTTGGGGATGGTCTCGGGCCCACGGCTCTCCCACGCTGTGCGGGTCTCACTCATGCGGTGCACCCGCCGACTTCAGAAAGTGAGCCTGCGCTGGACAGTGAGGGAGGTCCGCAGCGGGGGAGAGACAGGCCCGGTTGCTGTACAAAGCAGTTGGGCCTGACCTCTGGCTGAGCCCAACTTATTTGTCCGGCTGCTGGTCCTCTCGTTACCGCTGGGCCCAGCTCTCCCCAGCTGCAGACCTCCCTCACTGTCTTCACGCCGAGCTTCTCTCTGACGCCGGCGTGTGCCGGTCCTCTCTCTTAGGCTGTGCGTATAGTGCCGGTGACGCAACATCGCTTCAAAACAATTATATTGATGCCGTCGCGTGCGCTTATAGTGGACGCGACGGAGCAACGGCGCTACCAACATCCTTGTAGTCACTAGAATTTGATTTTGCAGAGACGGTCTCCCCATGTGACTGCCTATAAGCCAATCACATAGCCCCTCTGCCTTCCCCCTTGCTGACGTCACTCCCCTTGTAGCCAGCGACGTCTCCAAACCTGACTACAACTTTCGCAATGGCGCCGGCATCGGTCGCGTCGCCGGCACTATAAGCGCGGACTTATGCCGGTGCATGCTGGAAGCTAGGACCACCTCCAAAATGACCGGCCAGGCCCCCCGAAGCCACCGGGCCCGGGACACTCGGCCCCGCTCTCTTCTCTCCTCCCCCCCCAACCCCCTTGTCGGCGACCTTGGTTACCGATACACTGTACTGAGCTCTGGAGAAACCTCTGTTTTAATCTCCCGGACACTTCATTTTATTTATTTTTTAAACAGTTATATCTCCAGAACAGAGCATCAGATTTAAAAAAAAAAAAAAAAAAAATCAAAACATTGTTGGAATAGGTAAGAAAAGACCTCTTAAAGTAAATGCAAATCAAAGTACAAGTGGCATCCCAAAGTCCTCTTTTCCTTCTCTTATACAAGCCCCTACCTCACAATGCAGTGTTCATAAACCTAGAGCCCACTCTCTTCCACACACAACCACCCAACACACAGGGAGAGAGTCAAAAGAAATGTGTTTTGATGCATTGCCCCAGTTTCTGCTTGCGTTTGTGTCAAACGTAAGCAAGTGTGACACAATTTGTTGGCCTGAAATGTTTACGCAACCTCAGACCTGGCACATTTTTGGACACAAACACAAGATTTAAAAAAAAAAAGATGACGCAGGGGGACACAGAGTTTGACTCGTCTCATTATCTGTGTGTCATGTAACTGACACTCCCCAAATCACAAACTGGCACACGGAGCAAAACCTGCAGCAAAAAAACCTAGATACACTGACGCAGAGACGCAAGATAAAAATGACGCAATTTGCATCAGATTTGCCTGCATGCATCACCTCTACAGTACACACACACACACACAACCCTTTAGCATACGCAGTGAGGTCTATGTATGTAGGCAAATAAAACCGCACCAGATGTATGCGAGAAAAAAAGGCCAATAAAATCAATAGATTTTTTTCCCTTTAAACATCTGGTGCAGCTTTCCCCCCCAGAATTGCAGCCTTCTCGCCTTGATACACAGACCTCAGTGTGATCAAATAAGCACACACTCGTATCCCAAACATACTTCCTGTCCCATCACACACATTTCCCAAGAGACACTGCCACGCAGCACACAATCTGATTTCTGTCGCAGTGTGTCCCCACACACACTGCCTCTCATCACAAGTATACACTGTATATAATAAACAGTGCCCTTCACATACACATACAATGGGTCTTTTGTAGCTCAGACAAACATACACAAAATGCACTCTCATACATACAAACACACAGCGTCCTCCTGTCACACGCTTTGTGCCCATCACGCAACGTATCCTCGTCACACACACTGTGTCCTGCCGTCATGGACACACATGGTGGCCTCCCATCATACACAGTGCCCTCCCGTCACACACGCACAGTGCCCTCCCGTCACACAGCACACATGCAGTGCCCTCCCGTCACACAGCGCCCATGCAGTGCCCTCCCGTCACACAGCGTCCATGCAGTGCCCTCCTGTCACTCAGCGTCCATGCAGTGCCCTCCTGTCACGCGCAGTGCCATCACACAGCGTACATGCAGTGCCCTCCCGTCACACAGCGTACATGCAGTGCCCTCCTGTCACGCGCAGTGCCATCACACAGCGTACATGCAGTGCCCTCCCGTCACACAGCGTACATGCAGTGCCTTCCTGTCACACAGCGCACATGCAGTGCCCTTCTGTCACACAGCGTACATGCAGTGCCCTCCTGTCACACACTGCACATGCAGTGCCTTCCTGTCACACAGCGCACATGCAGTGCCCTCCTGTCACACACTGCACATGCAGTGCCCTCCTGTCACACAGCGCACATGCAGTGCCCTCCTGTCACACAGCGCACATGCAGTGCCCTCCTGTCACACAGCGTACATGCAGTGCCCTCCCGTCACACAGTGCCCATGCAGTGCCCTCCTGTCACACAGCGTACATGCAGTGCCCTCCCGTCACACACTGCCCATGCAGTGCCCTCCTGTCACACAGCGTACATGCAGTGCCCTCCCGTCACACAGTGCCCATGCAGTGCCCTCCTGTCACTCAGCGTCCATGCAGTGCCCTCCCGTCACACAGCGTACATGCAGTGCCCTCCTGTCACACAGCGTACATGCAGTGCCCTCCTGTCACACAGCGTACATGCAGTGCCTTCCTGTCACACAGCGCACATGCAGTGCCCTCCTGTCGCACAGCGCACATGCAGTGCCCTCCCGTCACACAGCGCACATGCAGTGCCTTCCTGTCACACACTGCACATGCAGTGCCCTCCTGTCACACACTGCACATGCAGTGCCCTCCTGTCACACACTGCACATGCAGTGCCCTCCTGTCACACACTGCACATGCAGTGCCCTCCTGTCACACACTGCACATGCAGTGCCCTCCTGTCACACAGCGCACATGCAGTGCCCTCCTGTCACACAGCGCACATGCAGTGCCCTCCTGTCACACAGCGCACATGCAGTGCCCTCCTGTCACACAGCGTACATGCAGTGCCCTCCTGTCACACACTGCACATGCAGTGCCCTCCTGTCACACAGCGCACATGCAACACCCTCCTGTCACACACTGCACATGCAGTGCCCTCCCGTCACACACTGCACATGCAGTGCCCTCCTGTCACACACTGCACATGCAGTGCCCTCCTGTCACACACTGCACATGCAGTGCCCTCCTGTCACACAGCGCACATGCAGTGCCCTTCTGTCACACAGCGCACATGCAGTGCTCTCCTGTCACACACTGCACATGCAGTGCCCTCCCGTCACACACTGCACATGCAGTGCCCTCCTGTCACACAGCGCACATGCAGTGCCCTCCTGTCACACACTGCACATGCAGTGCCCTCCTGTCACACAGCGCACATGCAGTGCCCTTCTGTCACACAGCGCACATGCAGTGCTCTCCTGTCACACAGCGCACATGCAGTGCCCTCCTGTCACACAGCGCACATGCAACACCCTCCTGTCACACAGCGCACATGCAGTGCCCTCCCGTCACACAGCGCACATGCAGTGCCCTCCTGTCACACAGCGCCCATGC
This sequence comes from Ascaphus truei, assembly GCF_040206685.1. NCBI lineage: Eukaryota > Metazoa > Chordata > Amphibia > Anura > Ascaphidae > Ascaphus > Ascaphus truei. The sequence continues at coordinate 348,261,868 of NC_134485.1, forward strand.
AGTGCCTCCCCATACCGTAGCGCAGTTGAAGCTCCTGCTCAGCTCTCTCAGCAGATCCTGCAGGGACCTCCTGGGCTTCATGGTTTATAATGGGGACCCCCTCATGCAGCTCCCAAGGCAGCACTCTGTATAGGAAATGTAGCGTGTGCAGTCAGTGTGGGGGGCTGTGTCGGGAGTGTAGGCTTTGCAGGGCGGAGGGAGGATGTGATGTTGGGGGGGGAAGGAGATGATGGGGGGAACCGGCCTTTCCTGAAAGACAAAGCTCACATTTCCTCCCCACCTAATGTTGAACATTGAGCTTAACCCATGCACCGCCAGGGCCATGCCAGGGGTTAATGCAGCACTGCTCTGCATGTATATACAGGGAGGGGTTAGTGCAGATAGAACAGGGAGGCTGTCTCTGTACAGCAGCGGTGAGAAGTACTGCATCTTACTTTAAAATATTCTAAATGTATTTAGGAAAATCTATTGTAACCCTCCTTGCCCAGCTTTAAAGGAGTTTACATTGAATTGGATATAGATATATAGATATATATATATACACACATACATGGCAGTGCTCAGTGTTTCCTACCTGTTCAGTTTGCCGAGTAAGTGCAGGCTGGGCGTGGATATGCAGATAGAATAATGATGGGCGCCAGGAACTTTTATAGGACAAACAATAGCTTTATTCACAGCCATTCATAATGCTCGCCGTACAGACAGACTCCACTTCAGACATTAACCTGGGTCAAACACTGTGGTTACTCTGTGCTTCTTCCCCTGGTAGCTCTCCTCCCTCCTACACTGGGGAGGTAATTATGCTCGTTTCCCTTAGTATTAGTTACGTTGGCAATCTCCTGTGTAGTGTCTATAATGCCCCATCTCAGGTGGACCCTTGTTGGGGGACACGCACACTATTCTCTGGGATCACTATCCCGTTTCGGTGCACGGCTTGACCCAAGAGCCTGCGATGCTGCTCCCCCAACCCCTCGCCGAAACATCACACAAATAAAAGCACACACACACACACACACACACACAAAAGGTCTGAAGATACAATGGCTGCGGCTTTTATGTAAATACAGCAAAGGGGAAGTGTTAACCCTGTCAGAGTGCTCCACCCACAGGTAAAGCCAATGACACGAAAATCATGGCCCGCTAGTCAGGACCGTCCAAAGTCCCAGCCGGTCAGCTGACCCCATGTCAACGGCTCTATGTGCCCCAGGTACAAAAAGCACAATGAGCCCTGCCCACTCACCGGCCATGCCACCAGGCTCCATAACGGAGCCTCGTCTGGCACTGCACTTACCCCTCGACCAGCTGCCGCCACAGAGGCGACATAACCCCAGCAGACACCTCAAATATATATTCAATATAAGAATAACTCGCACAAAACAGAATTTAACCAAAAGGGGAGGGAGAGTGGGAAAAAACATCAAGGGGTTCGGAACAATCTCCCGCCCCTCAATGCCTACCTATAACCCCCCTCCTCCACCAGTGACCAATACGGGGGAGGAGAAGCGAGGGTGCCTGGGCCTTGCAGTCATGCGGAATTTCACTTAGAGCTCATTGCTTTCTTTCTTAGTCTATACTTGTCGGATCGGGAGTATACTTAGGACCTTCCGGTGGGGGCGATCCAACGATGCTTCTACACTGAGAACTCATGCGGAGCACGTGCTCACTCCTCTTCTGGCCACAGAACAATCTTCACCACTAGTATGGGCTCTAACTATATAGGGCATGTTCCTTAACTGAAAATGGAGAGATATATATCCACAGACGGATATAGAAGATCCCTAATTATGGCGCACTGCAGACCTTAATATTATTTTATAATGCGGTCAGAGGTAGTGAAACAGATAGCATAAATAAAATCAATTTTTATTAACAAATGAGTGTAATTTTAAAATAGACATATAGCCCAGAGGGGAGATATGTCTATACTAATATATGATTTTGAAGTTTATCAGTTATTCACATCCCATTTTGATGTCTACGTTGATTGTAAAGATGCAAGTTAATAGATAGAGTGTTGGTCATGGGGGTATGTTTACTCTCTCTAGTTTGATATGGTTGGAGCAAAGTCTTCTATATAGTATCATGTTCCTTAACTGAAAAGAATAAATGGTGACCGGACATCCTTAGTACACACAAACCTAATTACAAGTCTCACAGTGAGGCTTCAGTCTGATATCTAAGGAACCCTTTTCTAAAACATTAGGTGGAGCTATGTACACCCTTCTATCTCCGTACACTGACATCACTGGCCACAAGGCACACAAAAGAGTGGCTATTGCTTTCTACATAGTCATCCTACATCACATGATGGGGAGGGGAGTAACCTGAGTGAGCCCACACAGTTCCCTTACACTAACTTCCAAAAGGCAGGGTGTGCAGCGCACAGCAAAGATGAAAAGAGCAGGTCTTGCAATAACAGTCCTTTATTGTAGTATCATATAGTTGTGGGACAGCAGGATAAGGATTATTTGTGGGTTTCTATGGACGTGGTCTCCCTATACTCGATTATCCAACATGATCTGGGTATGACAGCTGTCCGCCATTTCATAGAGTGCCCAGGTAGTTCTATACTTACAACCACATTTATTATGGAATCAATACTCTTTCTACTCACTCACAATTATTTTCTTTTTGAGCACAAATTTTATTTGCAACTTCGGGGTACGGCAATGGGGACAAGTTTTGCCCCCTCCTATGCCAATCTTTTTATGGGGTGGTGGGAGAATAATTTTATCTATAGTAGCACCAACACATATAGGCACAATATTGTTTTTTACAAACGTTTCATTGATGACCTTATTTTCATTTGGCACGGGAGCACTGACACTTTATTAGAGTTTATTAACTATTTAAATGACAACACTTTAGATATTCACCTTACTATTAATTATCATTCACATCATATAAGCTACCTGGACATTCTCTTTTACATAGACATTAATCAAAAAATACAATCTGATGTTTATAAGAAACCAAACTCGAGGAACTCATTTCTTAGGGCGGACAGCTGTCACCCCAGATCTGTGATTAAGGGATACCCAAGGGTCAGTACCTCAGGCTGAGGAGGAATTGCTCAACCCTCAGCGATTTCATCACTCAGTCTGGGGAACTGACGGAAAAATTTGTTGAGAGGGGATATGACCGGGAGACCCTCCAAGTCACACTACAGGAAGTCACGGAAATGGAACGTGAAGCTGTATTGCCGTCTGGATCCAGAGTGAGGGATGGCTCTCGCATTAATTTTTCTAAGAACACAAAAAGAGAGACTAAGGAAGATAGGATCTGTCCTTTGTTCATTTCCCAATTCAACAAATCAAGTAATCAAGTAAATAAAATTGTAAATAAGCATTGGGAACTACTAAAAATGGATCCTATACTTCGAGAATACACAGAGAAAGGCCCAAAATTTGTATATAGAAGAGCTAAGACATTGGCCACATTCCTATCACCTAGCGTGATATCCACGCCTGTGGAAGACTTAAATCATTTCATTACTAAAGGATCTTTCCGATGCAATCATTGCAACATATGTAAATTCATGAAGCCTGCTCGACATGTCTTTTCCCACAGTCCACACAAACGCTACACTATACACAGCTTTATCAATTGCAATACCACCTTTGTGGTATACCTTATCACCTGTGGCTGTAGGAAGAGATATGTCGGTAGGACCACAAGGGCATTAAAGACAAGGATGCAGGAACATTGCAGATTGATTCGCAAACAAGACACTGATCACCCAGTGTCCAAGCATTTTTCGGAATGCAGACAGGGAGGCATAAATAACTTCTCATTCATGGGTGTTGAGACAATTATGAAAAAAGAAAGAGGGGGAAACACTGTGAAAACATTAGATTGTAGAGAATCCTACTGGATATTCACATTAAAAACTAGATACCCAGATGGAATAAATGTGGAATGGAATATAAATCACTTCCTTAAATAAATTTAGTACTTTAATCAATTTCTAAAATAGACAAAAAATGTTAACACCACAGATAATGCAGGAATATCTACTGTCTATTGTTTTTCACCAAACATCTTCAACATAGATGTCACTTCATTCCAGGAACATATTAATCTATATTTAGATAAATGGTCATACTTAACAAAATGTACATTAAAAAGACACTACTCTGTTTTCTTTAGCATAATTGTTGTCATCTCATATATTTATGTATCTTGATTTTTTGATAAAAATGTATATTGCTTTGATTAACTTGTGATAAAAGTCATGTATTACTCTAAGCTCTCATCTATTCAACCACGGTATAGAAATATTGTTTAAGAAATCTCTTCATCTATAAATTTATATTCCTAACATATGGCACTTCACATTATATGAATGTACAATGGTATTTGATGTTTAATATAACATAAACTCCATTTCATTAATAGGGGCATGCAATTTGCTGTTCTCTAGATATAGGTATAAGATATGTTTACACCTTTTTTAATTTGTTTTAATATTGCTCTTTCAGCATTTTTAAGTAATAAACTTATTTTGATTTAATAGTTTTCTTTTAAATATACAATTGTGTTGATTTATGTATAGATAAATGTATTTCTTTTTATATATTTTTTTATATATTTTTTCTTATATCTTTTCTTTAAATTCAACAACATTTATTTATTTACTTATATATATTTTTTCCATTAGTTTCATTTTTCTGTGTTTAGTTATTTACTTATATTATGGTTTTATACTTGATTGTATTCATTTGTGCTATATTTGATGTAGCTGCTTGCCTAGTGATTCTGGCATACATTGTAACATGTGCATAAATATGCCCCTCTTTATTATGAGCCCCTTCTGCGGTTCTTGTTATGATCAGGGAATTGCATGGCAGTTTGTCTGCGCATGCGCCGAGCGGGGAGTAGGAGGTGACCCTCTGCGGTAGTCAGAGGTGTGCTCTCAGTGGGGAGGCCGCCCTGAGAGGCGTGCCGCTCATGATTGAGCACGGCTGATATTAGCAGGGAGTCCCAGAGTGCTCTGGCGCGCGGCGCATGCGCGGAGCATACAATTCCTATTGGTTGATGACGCGGATGACGTCACTATTGGCGCGAACACAGGGCAATCAGCTGCATTTAAATTGTTGAATTTCACATTGTACAGCACTTCTTGATAAAGTTCTCTGAACGAAACGCGTTGAAGTTGCTGCTGTCCCACAACTATATGATACTACAATAAAGGACTGTTATTGCAAGACCTGCTCTTTTCATCTTTGCTGTGCGCTGCACACCCTGCCTTTTGGAACCTTTACCTCACTTCAGCAGCACGCTTTGGAAGGGAGATTCTGGGGAGAAATAATATCGTGAGTACACTACCTGGGGCTAACCCAATGAGGAAGGGGGGGTGTCTCTGGACAACCCACCCCAACCTTCAGGGTACCTTATGCCCTCTTAAGGCTTAGTACTGCTACTTTTATTTTATATACCCAGTTTATGCTCCCCACCATTACATACGGTCCTAGCACTTTCAGAGCACCATCCTACAAACAAACCACGTTTATTTCATTATGGTGGCTCGTGCTTAATGGACTGGTAATAAACTAAGGAATTGTTTATCTGAAGGATATAATTGTATACCCCATAAGAGCAGGTCTGTGCACTGTTTATCTATTTTTATGGACATATGATACATTTTTGTTGTGGGAAGCTATAATGGATGACATGGAGGATGTACAAGAAATTACTTTACCTACAGCTTACACTTTTAATTGTGGAGATGACTCATGTAGAAGGAAGAAGGCACTTCGTGTCTTTGATAACGTGGTGGAAACTGATACAAATGATATTTGTGATTTAAAAATTTACTTTCAAAAATTAGAAAGACTTTTGATATATAAAACCCGAATCTGGTGGGATATTGTTGCTACAGAAAATTATCTAAAAACCAAAAGAATTCCTAGAGGCCTAAGGATGAAGAAAGCGCCAACTTTTGGCTTCCCAGATAAAAACTTTGAGGAACAGTGGATAACCATACTGAATACCTGTTCCTTTGGCCTAATGGAATCAATTCTGCAACATAAAATCAAAGAAAAAACAACACTAGACACACAGATCAAAGAACTACAGGATAAACTACGGAAATTTAAGGACATTGAGGGCTTTTCAAAGTATGATCAGATATTAGCTAAAACCGTGGAGGATGCTGAGAGAGAGATAATGATACGCAAGCAAAATAAATATGATCGTGACAGAATAGATTACGAGAAAAACCAGATATACAATTGGCAGAGAACAGGTCCTGTTTTTGACCGCTCTATGCGGGATTCATCCAATAACCAGCCACGCAGATCTACTCCGAGCAAATCTATTTTGAAGACAAGTAATTTTGATTACCAAAGTGCTGATTCGGAACTATCTGATGGTGAAACTGCTTCACACTCTGTTTCATTTTTGGACATGGAGAATAGATCCAATAACGCACAACGCGGGAATATTGTTCAATCCAGAGAGGAGAGACGTCCATCAGATGGTACCATGGCTCGGGGGGAACCAACCTCTGCTAAACAGAATGACACTTACCAAACTGATCAACAGTCAAAAAACTACCAGATGTTCAGGAGAGACGAAAGAGGACAAGGAGGGGGGGGAAGAAAAGACATGGGAGGAAAGAGAGCAAACAAGAGGAAAAAGAATTATTAACTGATGCTAGTAATGTTATTAACATCTCAGGCATGGAGTTGTCGCACGCTGAGATTTCACTACTTAATAAAGGATTGAAGTATGCCCCAACTATGGAGATCGATCTCTTTGGTGTGGTGGTTGATGTCCATAAGTTTGTGCGCAAGCTTACTTTAAAAAAATTCTTTCACAAACCTAATATAGGAGGTGGTTCTCAGAGTGTGACAACTCCAAATGAAGAACATGATTTATCCATCTGTAATCCTGCTAACCCTCTTTCCACTCCCCCTATAGGAACTCTTGACTCCTTTAGAGATTACTGTACACTTAGGGACATGGAAGATCTTTACATCCAGGGGAACACTTTAGATGATACACTAACCCATACTCTAGGAGAGTGGGGGTCTAAACTCAAGGAGAAGTCTGTGTTTTATCCCACTTTTGCCAAAGGCCCATATCTCAGCATGTTTGAGAACCTGGTGGTTCGTGATCTCAGACTACTAGCTCAGGGTTTTTCTTTCTCCCATCCAGGGTATGATAATCTTAGCAAGGAAGAAAGAATTGCTATTAAAACTTTACAGGATAACCCTATGCTAGTTATCAAGAATGCAGACAAAGGGGGTGCTGTGGTGGTTCAGAGTAGGACTGACTACTTCAAGGAAGCCTTCCGCCAACTTGGAGATGTGTCCTCCTACTCTGTGCTACCACGAGACCCCACAAACAGTTTCTTGAAGGAACTCCTTGAGTTGATAGATCTGGGGACAGCCACATATGTATTGACAAAACATGAAACAGATTTCATTATTAATCTCCATCCTGTCATTCCCATATACCACCATCTCCCAAAGATCCATAAGACTTTGGTCGACCCTCCTGGTCGGCCAATAGTCTCTAGTATTGGATCTTTGGGAGATGGTTTGTCTCAATATGTTAATGAATATCTACAGCCCTTTGTAAGGGCACTGCCCTCTTTCATTCTGGATTCAGGGGACCTGCTCACAAAATTACAAAAAACTACATGGGATAAGGATTATTTGTGGGTTTCTATGGACGTGGTCTCCCTATACTCGATTATCCAACAAGATCTGGGTATGACAGCTGTCCGCCATTTCATAGAGTGCCCAGGTAGTTCTATACTTACAACCACATTTATTATGGAATCAATACTCTTTCTACTCACTCACAATTATTTTCTTTTTGAGCACAAATTTTATTTGCAACTTCGGGGTACGGCAATGGGGACAAGTTTTGCCCCCTCCTATGCCAATCTTTTTATGGGGTGGTGGGAGAATAATTTTATCTATAGTAGCACCAACACATATAGGCACAATATTGTTTTTTACAAACGTTTCATTGATGACCTTATTTTCATTTGGCACGGGAGCACTGACACTTTATTAGAGTTTATTAACTATTTAAATGACAACACTTTAGATATTCACCTTACTATTAATTATCATTCACATCATATAAGCTACCTGGACATTCTCTTTTACATAGACATTAATCAAAAAATACAATCTGATGTTTATAAGAAACCAAACTCGAGGAACTCATTTCTTAGGGCGGACAGCTGTCACCCCAGATCTGTGATTAAGGGGATACCCAAGGGTCAGTACCTCAGGCTGAGGAGGAATTGCTCAACCCTCAGCGATTTCATCACTCAGTCTGGGGAACTGACGGAAAAATTTGTTGAGAGGGGATATGACCGGGAGACCCTCCAAGTCACACTACAGGAAGTCACGGAAATGGAACGTGAAGCTGTATTGCCGTCTGGATCCAGAGTGAGGGATGGCTCTCGCATTAATTTTTCTAAGAACACAAAAAGAGAGACTAAGGAAGATAGGATCTGTCCTTTGTTCATTTCCCAATTCAACAAATCAAGTAATCAAGTAAATAAAATTGTAAATAAGCATTGGGAACTACTAAAAATGGATCCTATACTTCGAGAATACACAGAGAAAGGCCCAAAATTTGTATATAGAAGAGCTAAGACATTGGCCACATTCCTATCACCTAGCGTGATATCCACGCCTGTGGAAGACTTAAATCATTTCATTACTAAAGGATCTTTCCGATGCAATCATTGCAACATATGTAAATTCATGAAGCCTGCTCGACATGTCTTTTCCCACAGTCCACACAAACGCTACACTATACACAGCTTTATCAATTGCAATACCACCTTTGTGGTATACCTTATCACCTGTGGCTGTGGGAAGAGATATGTCGGTAGGACCACAAGGGCATTAAAGACAAGGATGCAGGAACATTGCAGATTGATTCGCAAACAAGACACTGATCACCCAGTGTCCAAGCATTTTTCGGAATGCAGACAGGGAGGCATAAATAACTTCTCATTCATGGGTGTTGAGACAATTATGAAAAAAGAAAGAGGGGGAAACACTGTGAAAACATTAGATTGTAGAGAATCCTACTGGATATTCACATTAAAAACTAGATACCCAGATGGAATAAATGTGGAATGGAATATAAATCACTTCCTTAAATAAATTTAGTACTTTAATCAATTTCTAAAATAGACAAAAAATGTTAACACCACAGATAATGCAGGAATATCTACTGTCTATTGTTTTTCACCAAACATCTTCAACATAGATGCCACTTCATTCCAGGAACATATTAATCTATATTTAGATAAATGGTCATACTTAACAAAATGTACATTAAAAAGACACTACTCTGTTTTCTTTAGCATAATTGTTGTCATCTCATATATTTATGTATCTTGATTTTTTGATAAAAATGTATATTGCTTTGATTAACTTGTGATAAAAGTCATGTATTACTCTAAGCTCTCATCTATTCAACCACGGTATAGAAATATTGTTTAAGAAATCTCTTCTTCTATAAATTTATATTCCTAACATATGGCACTTCACATTATATGAATGTACAATGGTATTTGATGTTTAATATAACATAAACTCCATTTCATTAATAGGGGCATGCAATTTGCTGTTCTCTAGATATAGGTATAAGATATGTTTACACCTTTTTTAATTTGTTTTAATATTGCTCTTTCAGCATTTTTAAGTAATAAACTTATTTTGATTTAATAGTTTTCTTTTAAATATACAATTGTGTTGATTTATGTATAGATAAATGTATTTCTTTTTATATATTTTTTTATATATTTTTTCTTATATCTTTTCTTTAAATTCAACAACATTTATTTATTTACTTATATATATTTTTTCCATTAGTTTCATTTTTCTGTGTTTAGTTATTTACTTATATTATGGTTTTATACTTGATTGTATTCATTTGTGCTATATTTGATGTAGCTGCTTGCCTAGTGATTCTGGCATACATTGTAACATGTGCATAAATATGCCCCTCTTTATTATGAGCCGCTTCTGCGGTTCTTGTTATGATCAGGGAATTGCATGGCAGTTTGTCTGCGCATGCGCCGAGCGGGGAGTAGGAGGTGACCCTCTGCGGTAGTCAGAGGTGTGCTCTCAGTGGGGAGGCCGCCCTGAGAGGCGTGCCGCTCATGATTGAGCACGGCTGATATTAGCAGGGAGTCCCAGAGTGCTCTGGCGCGCGGCGCATGCGCGGAGCATACAATTCCTATTGGTTGATGACGCGGATGACGTCACTATTGGCGCGAACACAGGGCAATCAGCTGCATTTAAATTGTTGAATTTCACATTGTACAGCACTTCTTGATAAAGTTCTCTGAACGAAACGCGTTGAAGTTGCTGCTGTCCCACAACTATATGATACTACAATAAAGGACTGTTATTGCAAGACCTGCTCTTTTCATCTTTGCTGTGCGCTGCACACCCTGCCTTTTGGAACCTTTACCTCACTTCAGCAGCACGCTTTGGAAGGGAGATTCTGGGGAGAAATAATATCGTGAGTACACTACCTGGGGCTAACCCAATGAGGAAGGGGGGGTGTCTCTGGACAACCCACCCCAACCTTCAGGGTACCTTATGCCCTCTTAAGGCTTAGTACTGCTACTTTTATTTTATATACCCAGTTTATGCTCCCCACCATTACATACGGTCCTAGCACTTTCAGAGCACCATCCTACAAACAAACCCTTACACTAACTTGTAGTCCCCAGAAAGGGGGGGGAGGCTACACTATTCTAAGCATATTTGTACAATATTTGTACAATATTTATGTTTAGAAAGCAGAAAGGGAAAGAGGATTCCTAAAAAAAATCCATTATTAATACAGAAAGTGAAACTATAAGTTTAAGTCAGTAAAAAAGTAGTAATTCATGGTGTCCCCCTAGTACCATCACATGTCCACCACTGGTCTCACTAACTTGGAGTCAGTCTTCATCATTTTAGCACCCGCTGCCTCATAGACATCTATGGAGTGAGGAGTCAGAGAAAATAAGTAGTTTTCCTTAAAAACTCCATTATTTGGTTCACGATTCCCCAAAATCTCACTGATATTGGTGAAGTTCTGCATTTATATAACGGGAAGTGGATAATGGAGTAATGTTCTGCAGGAATATAATGGCAAGTGGATAATGGAGTGATGTTCTGCAAGATAATAAAAAGGTAGGCGCTGAAGGAGCAATGCCTTGATGGAATTTAACATGGAGATATAACTCCTGTTACTAGTTTTAAATACATGGGCATATGGTTTGACTCCCACTTAACATTCAGGATGCACATTGGTACCCTGACATCCAAACCTATGCCAAACTAGGTGTATTTTACAGGAACAAATCCTCCCTAAGCCTGCTGGTCAGAAAGCGTATTGCACAGCAGATGCTAATGCCAATTAGCAACCATGGAGACATAGTATATGGCTCAGCACCCCAAACCCACCTTAGTAAACTTGACACCCTCTACAATTCAATATGCTGTTTTGTTTCCAATGCAACTACAACACACATCACTGCGAAATGCTCAAAGAACTAGATAGGTCATCACTTGAGACTAGGAACAAAGTTCACCTTTCTTGTCTTGCCTTCAAATACTTTCTGGGCAAGCTGCCCAGCTATCTGAACAAGCTCCTCACTCCTACCACAGCCACACTTATCATCTGAGATCAGACTCCAAAAGACTGTTCATGGTCCCACGGTTCAGCAAAGTATCCGGCCGCTCCTCCTCCTCTTACCGTGCCCCCCAAAACTGGAATAACCTACCGGAGACTCTCACATCCACCACCAGATTAAGTTCTTCCAAAACTAAGGCTGTCTCACATTTTAATCTGGTCTGTAACTGTTACATACGCCTATAATATATAGTTAGATATAATTATCTCTAACAGTGCATGCAATGTCTTGTGTATAATGTATACCCTGTTCCCGTATGTAACCATGTATTATTTACTAGTACAAAGTGAAATTAGGCGCAAAAAAGCTTTGTGAATAATCCTTACTTAATAGTGGATAAAATAATATGTATCACAAGTGTGAATAAGTATAAGACTCGTGAAATGCGTAATACAAACAAAGTAAATTCAATTTTGAACTCCCTGCTCAAAACCCTCTGGTGGGATTTGTCTTCACTTGTCCCAGGTGGTTGAATATGTTGTGCGAAATCCAGGAGGAGCATGAAGGAGAAACAAAAACCACACATTTCCTGCTGAGCTGTGTGTGCCACCAGTCGTGGGAGTGCCAGCCTGAGAATACACCACTACTTATCCTACCTGCTGGGAAGAGATTTACATCCCTTTGTACCATGTATTATTTGTCATCATAACTATGCCCAGGACATACTTGAAAACAAGAGGTAACTCTCAATGTATTACTTCCTGGTAAATAAATAAATAAAAATAAATAAAATATTGAAGTGATGGTGGGATTTAAATTAGCAATGCTGTAATAGGAAGGCAGCCATGGAGACGGTTAATAGAGAGTGATGAGGTACGTGGATTTAACAGGAGAAAAGAATGGAGTGATACACAGCAGGGTCATAAGAGGGAGAAGTTTACAGTGTTGCAGGGCATAACAGGGGTGGGTTAATGGAGTGATGCTCAGTAGGATTATAACAGAAGGATTAATGAGATGGTCATTTTAAACAGGTATTCATTAGGCAACACTGCGGGATACTGAACACGACATTAATGGAGAGATGCTCTGCAGTGTCACAAGGTGTTATGGAGTGATGCTCAGGAGTCAATAAGTTTGTAACAGTAAACAGATAATGAAGTGATGCTCGGCAGGATTGTAACAGGAAGAGATGAATGGAGCGACACTCTGCAGTATTCCAAACAGGAAGCTATTAATTAACGCACGCTGCATGGGTTTCCAACAGGAAGTTATTAACAGTGATACTGAGCTGGGCAGTAACAGGAAGGGGTTAAGTGATGCACTTCATGTGATACACTGCAGGGATGCAATGCTGGTATTCTGCAGGGATGTGGAAGATTCCGGATTCGCAGATTCCGGAATCTGTTGCCAGATTATCATTTTGATGATCCTCCGGCGGATTCTGCCAGGGTGGGGTTTTTTCACAGAATCAGCGGGTTATTGTCAGGAGCGCCAGGGTGGGTTGAATTTGAAGGAAAATGTTGGGGGTTTGTGCAGAGCGCGGATTGCACAGGGAGGCAGATTTCAAGGCAAAATTCACGTGGCTTGTGTGGATGGGCGAATTGGAGACAGGGTGTGGTGCGGATTGGATAGGGTGGGGCGGGGGTTCGAAATTTGCGCAGATTAAGAATAGGGGGGCAGATTTGATGGGATACCTTAACAGAGTGGTACAATGGGCGTACGCTGGCTTTGCTTTGTGGAGAGTGGGCAGGTAGAGCTATTTATGGATGCAGCTGGATCCGTGGGTTTTGGGGCATTTTTTCCAGGGCCGATGATGCGCTGAGCAATGGCCAGATGAGTGGGGGCAGCAGAAGTTTAATGGGCAACTTAACGTTCTTAGAACTCTTTCCGCTGGTGGTGGCGGTAGAGTTATGGGGGACGGAGCGGCCAACAGGGAGGTCATCTTCCGGACGGACAACATGGGCATAGCGGTGGCCGTGAACGAGCCATCTGACTCATCTCCGGTGGTGGTTCGGTTACCAAGGTTGCTAGTCCTAAAGTGCCTGGATCAAAATATCTGGTTCAAGGCTAGGCACGTCCCTAGATTGGATAACAAAGTAGTAGATGCCCTTTCTATTTCAGTTTGTGGCGTTCCGGGAGCAGCTACGATGGGGGAACCATGCCCGCAGAAGCTGTGGTAGGAAGCAGTTTGGGAGTGTAGTAGCTGGTGAAGGCTTAGGTAGCCCTGGGTACGTTGTCAGCATGCACACGAGGGCGGTCCTGAAAAGAAAAAGGAGTTGGGAGGATCTGCCTCAATGGTAGCAACATTTTTAACAGGCGTCTCCTTAAATTTGAAGAGATAGGAATTTTAGTAAGGATTTCATGATATGCAGAGTAGTGGCAGGTTGGAAGAGGGGGACAAATCCGAGGATGATAGGGTCCCAATTTCGGCAGCAATGACGGAACAAATAAAAGGGGCAAAGCGTGTTTTTCTAATTGTGAAGTGCAGCTATTTAGTGTAGCATTTTGCCTGGCCTTCTTTGGGGCCATGCGTAATAGTGAGATAGTGAGCGCAGGTGCGTGGGGGGTTGCAAAGAGAGGATGTAGAGTGGGATGCAGGGTCTCTGAGGTTTAAAACTGACCAGGCTGGAAAAGGAAAATGGGTTCACCTAGGAGGGGTTAGAGAGCAGTAGGATCTGTCCTGTAAGGTGGGTGGGGGAGTATCTTTTTGATACATGAAGATGGAACTGCGGTTGTGTCCCATTTCCAGTTTATAACGGCCTTGAAGAGATGTGCAAAGTTAGCGAGTTTTGGGGACTTGATAATTAAGTCCCATTCTTTTAGAATTGGGGTGGCATCTGATGCTGATATATTGGGCCTTTTGGGAGGCAGCTATTAAAATTAAGGGCAGGTGGTCATCAAGGGGTTTTAAGGTTTATGTTAGACCCTGTACAAACTGTTAAAAGGTCAGTGGTTGATTTTATGTGTTTTTTTTTTTTCAACAAAAAAGTTTTTATTGGGACAAGGTACAGTTCACATATTGTCTGACAACCCATTATCATGCATGAGTGCCCCCGTGCCCAACATTTTGTTTTTCAGTATCAACTGTTACAAATATTGACGTACAATGGGGGAAAAGAAAGGTGAAAAGAAGAAAGATAACTGACATACGAGACATACAAGACAGTGCAGGTCAAGCCCCTCTGGAAGTCTGACTGTGCAGAGATTCCTATGTTCACTGGGCAGGAAAGCGTAGGCCATGGGGAAGGCAGTTGGGTATAAGGCAGACTTGGCCAGGGTGTTTTGGGTAGGCAGTAGGGGGATGTGTTGGGACCAACTATTGCCCACATTATTGCGCATGGAAAGCGTTAGGGCCCCATCTGATGTAATTTAATTCATGTGTTGCAAAAATGATTTGGTATCGATTCAATCGCTGGATTTAATAATGGTCATGCGGCTGGACATAGCGCAGTTAATGGCAAGATTTAGGCATATAATGATAGTGTAGTCAGAGGTGTTGCGTAGGTTGCGCTGGTGTGGGGCCAGGAATGACGTGGCGGTAGACAGATCTAGGAGGAAGGTAAATAAGACAATGGCGGAATTCGTGCTGGATTTAGGGAGGGGGGATTACAGTAAGGCATGAGGACCTTGAAGGGGGGCTGAAAGGCCTGTTTCAGGAAGATGAGTTCCATTTATTAGATATCGGGAACGATATCCTGATTTTAGAGTGGTATGGGGCGCAAGAAAAGGCAGTGAGGCTAGTGACGGCTCACAAGGTCAATTTAAGGCTTGTTAAATTACCTTGCTGGTTGCGTGAGTAATTACTCTGTGGGGGGGAAATCAGTCAGTATTGGCTCCTGGAGGGAGGTCGAAGACCACGGAAGTGTTTTAGTTGAGAAACTCAGTACCATTCCAGGTTAGGACGGCCAGAATGGTGGTGACCTTCCGGATGAAATTTGGGGAAGGCGGTACCATTCCAGGCTAGTACTGTTGGGGGCTCTGTGCATTCAGACTAAGGTACTGAATGGCTAGATGAGCACAAGTTGAGGGTATTTTTGAGCTCTGGTAGATGACGTCGCGGCGCCATGATGAGGGACCCTGCAGGAAGAGATGTTGAAGGAGAAGGTAAGAGAGGCCCCCGTCCGGCAATCAGTATAATTGTTGTGGAGAAGAGCGCGGGGCGTCGGTAACCGCGGGGCTCGGTGCACAGGCACTGATAGCACCGCCATCAAGCTGGCACTGGATAATAATAATTCAGAGCAGAAGTTACAGAAAGCATTAGGAAATTATTGGCCCATGAAGCTATTATAAAGGTTAAGACAGAGTTCATTTTAAATTACTAGCCTTGGCAAATATGAAAGAAGTAAAATGTTTACTGATCTTATATACTGTAGAGGAAAGGACATACCGGTAGTTAATGTTCTGCAGGCTAGCTGCGAGGTGAAATGATTACCAGTTATTCCTTAAGCAGGGTGCTCTGCTCGCTATCCCTCCCATACCCTGTCCTTTGAGCTTCACCTGTTATAGTGCATCGAATTGTATTGTATGTTTATAGCGCCATTAATGTACATAGCGCTTCACAGTAGTAATACATGTGGTAATCAAATAAATAACAGATAATATAAATAACAGATCATGGGAATAAGTGCTTTAGACATAAAAGTAACATTAAGGAAGAGGAGTCCCTGCCCCGAGGAGCTTACAGTCTAATTGGTAGGTAGGGAGAACGTACAGAGACAATAGAGGGAGTTCTGGTAAGTGCGTCTGCAGGGGGCCAAGCTTTATGTATCATGTGTTCAGAATATCCACAATGCTATTCATATGCTTCTTTAAGCAAGTGTGTCTTAAGGTGTGTCTTAAAGGTGGATAGAGAGGGTGCTAGTCGGGTACTGAGGGGAAGGGCATTCCAGAGGTGTGGGGCAGTCAGTGAAAAAGGTTTAAGGCGGGAGAGGGCTTTAGATACAAAGTGGGTAGAAAGAAGACATCCTTGAGAAGAACGCAAGAGTCTGGATGGTGCATAACGAGAAATTAGGGCTGAGATGTAAGGAGGGGCAGAAGAGTGTAAAGCTTTAAAAGTGAGGAGAAGAATGGAGTGTGAGATGCGGGATTTGATCGGAAGCCAGGAGAGTGATTTCATGAGGGGAGATGCTGAGACAGATCTAGGAAAGAGTAAAGTGATTCTGGCAGCAGCATTTAGGATAGATTGTAGGGGAGACAGGTGAGAGGCAGGAAGGCCGGACAGCAGGAGGTTACAGTAATCAAGACGGGAGAGACTGAAGGCCTGAGTCAGAGTTTTAGCAGTCGAGCAACGGAGGAAAGATCGAATAGTTTTTTTGTTATAATCCGTTTCCAGACGGTGTCTATTCTGGTTGATGCCTCCAATAAGCAGTAACCATCCAGATGTTGGTTGTTGATTTGCTGGCTTTGCCAGACAGTCAGGTTGTACAGTCTAGAAAATAAACTAGTCATGCAGATTAAGAGTCGTTTAAAAGTGATTGGCCCTACACACAGACCTTGTGTTTCAAATCTATGTTGGGAACTGTCCAGTTGACTCACAGAATTAAGTAGAACAGGTTGATTTATTAGCTAGAGGTCTGCCCTCTGTGCTGGTAACACTAGTAGAACCCTGTAACATAACGTCTTTATATACCATCCCTAGTCCTCTGCATAGTTATATATGGTCCTGGAGTGTCTCCTGCCATGTTTACACCAAGTTTTTTTTCACGGTCTAGTTGGGAACTCAGATCAAAGTGTAGAAAGAATTCTGCAGCTATTCTGAAACTGTACTCAACAAGGTTGAGTTATGAAGCAGATTTTAGAAATGTACAAATGTAGATATTTTTAATAGTCCCTGCAAGGAAATGTTCTTACTTAAGTGTTTCTCCTCTGGAGTCAGCAGGAAGCCATATTTGGTTAGTACTGTAATTCAATTTTTGACACTGCATGGCTGATGTGCAATGAGATTCATTACTAATCCTTCTGTCCCCTCTTTGTAATTGTCACTACTTTCTGAATAAAATAAACTTGTCAGGAAAAAAAGGATGAATTGACAGGTTTGTACCAATCCAGAAGATGCAGCAGTCAGTGAGGTTAGCAATGTATCTCATTGTATTTCAAAATTCCAGTATTATAATTGACATCACATATCAAAGATGGCTCTATAGTTCTATACCTTTTCATTTTGTTTTAGATTTCTTTTATATAACACAGTATGTTTGTAAATTGTTACAGATATTTGTAAAAGGTTGTAGGTACCTAAAGATGCAGCCTCCGTTTTTTTTTTTTTTAATTTCACATTTTTTGTTTACTATATTGAAACGTGCTGTCAATACCTGGGTTTTGTTTCATTAAAATAAATATGTCTTATGTATAGAGACAACCTTCATAGCTGTCATATTACTCCTGGTTACAGACACCTTGGAAAGCATTGTAGGCCTTCTTGATACGTTACAAGTGTAGACCTGAATATGAACGGCAAAGATGAGAGAGAGGATGAGAGAGAGGATGAGAGAGAGGATGAGAGAAAGAAAGAGAGAGAGGATGAGAGAAAGAAAGAGAGAGAGGATGAGAGAAAGAAAGAGAGAGAGGATGAGAGAAAGAAAGAGAGAGAGGATGAGAGAAAGAAAGAGGATGAGAGAGAGAGAGAGAGAGAGAGAGAGAGAGAGAGAGAGAGAGAGAGAGAGAGAGAGAGAGAGAGAGAGAGAGAGAAAAGAGAAAAGAGAAAGAGAAAAGAGAGAGCGAAAAGAGAGAGCGAAAGAGAAAAAGAAAAAAAGAGAGAGATCAGCCTTGGGGGACAAAATCAATGAGATTCTGATCCAAATAGTGCAATTGAAATGGAAAAGTACTGACTTTTATAAGTGAGACTCCAGTAACAATGACACCATGTCAGGGGGGCTCACAGAACACCAGTGAGAGTTGACATGTCTGCTCAGAGGATTGTTTTACCAAAATATGCTACATGGGGAATAAAGAGCTGCATCTTTATAAGCCCTTTTTTGTGTGCTCTCTCTCTCTCTGTTGTGGCTCTCCTGAAATATCTGCCTGGAAACTTGTTTATTAACTAGAGATATTTATGGTAACTGGCTGCAACCATAAGGACGGGATTTTCCGCTTGCTGTGGATACAAGACGTGTCTTCCTGAAAGTGACCCTGTGAGAGTGGGCGTCACAAGCTGATGCAGTTGGGGTGGGACAGAGGACTGTCCCATGGATTCCAAACAGAACCACCTCCCCTTACCCCCCTCCTCTCCTTCGCTTTCTCCGGATGTCCCGCTTGTGATAAGAGGAGAGAGACCTCCCTCCTGATATTACAAGAATGTGCTGTCAGACCCCAGCAGCTGGACAGAGAGAGAGAGAGAGAGGGAGAAGAGGAGGAATGTGAAAGAGAAGGATAAAGCATCAGAGGTCATGCAGAACAAATTGAGTCTTAACCCCTTCCTGCCAGGAGGGGCCTGCAACACATTGCATTGCATACCCCTAGGATAGGGCAATTCAACCAGTTTAGTAAGGGGAGCAGAATTGAATACAAAAGCCTGGTATTAGGAGAATACATTTTAAAGAATAATTTTTTTTTCTTCAAAATTATTTATTTATTTATTTTTTAAATTAGGAAATGAAAATGGTGTACAGTAGATATTGCACCTTGTTGCACTAAAAGTCCACATAAAAGAAGGCAAGTTCATCATGAAAGTGACATAGAAATCAAGGCGAGCGAATGTCAGTCTGATCATATTGTGATAAAAAGAGTGAGCTATAGCAACATGTCTTATGTTATCTTTTGTTTTGTGCTTTCATTAGATTTACAAACCATACCCTTAAGTTTAACTTAACCATATAGACCTACATTATTATTATTATTTTTGCGACATGGCCTTAATGTAGTTCAGTATATTTGAATGGATTCAAAAGCATCTTATTTATTTTATTTATACAATGTTTTACCAGAAAGTAATACATTGATAGACACCTCTTGTTTTTAACTATGTCATGGGCAAAGAGTTATAACGACAAATACATGGTTACAATGAGTGAAAAGGGTTATACAGTACATTATATACAAGACATTGTATGCACAGTTACCTGATCTGGAAGCTTTGTGATGCAGAGTTTCCATTTGGTCCTGAGCTCCTTATCCAAAAAAAATGCCTCCAACCTTGAATTGGCCAAAAAGGTCAAAAGTAATTTGTCTACAGAAGAGATTGAAAGGCTGGATTTCTGTAACCAATGAATACGGAGAGCCATGCGGGCAATGATAGGAATCCACTGGACTACATCCAATGAGTGTGAGGCAACAGAGCCCAGAGCACTTGAAATGGCTGAAAATAAAACCCACCTGTAGTTTTATTGGTTCCATAATAGAAGCAAAATAGTTAAAGGCAATATCAAGAAAATAATGTGGGTAAAAAAAAAACTTCCCAAAGCTCACATTTAAACTGACAAATGTCTGAGAAAGTGTAAATGAAAGCGATCATTCACCTTTTCAACATGGCCGCCCTCTTGATCAATGACCTACATTGGTACTTGCTGCGGTTATAAAAGAGAGAGTGGTTTGGAGCACTTGCTTAATATGTACATTGTATATACTTGGACTCAAGAGTTCCAGACAATGCCTCAGTGTTCAGAACTTTGTGTGCTCAATGACACAAAATGTTTTGAATGCTGTTGATTTAAGGGCTCCTAAAAAAAAGAGGAGTATCTCAACAATGTTCTTTCAGTAGTGCAGATTTTTCTTCCACTGTCACTTTAGTTTCCACTCTCTCCCCATCTGTTTTACTCCCGATCTTTCCCTCTCTCATCATCACCCTCACTTCTGGCACTGACCTCACTCCAGACTGCTATATTAACATCAGATAAGTGTGTGTCTGTGCTGTGCCCCCACGCCTGGCTCACAGAAAGGGGGGTAGCTAAAGGAATTGCAGAGGGTCACTGCTCTGACGTTCTACAGCTCCCACTCTTCATTTTTATATTAACCTTTAACACAGCAAGCACTCCCCTGCTATGGACTGGTTGTGTTCCAGTGTTCACAAGGTCACAGCTGGATACTTCTTCACATCAGAGTTGCCAACTGTAGATCTTGGTCAGTAAGCATAGGGACATTGTGATATTTTATGGCGTAATAACATATTTATCCTAAAGGGATAGAAAGACTGATGGCAAAACATACATTACGCACAACAATTCAATGATCTAACCTCTTTGCTGCCAGAGGGCTCTATAAGAAAGAAGAAATGTAGTGTTAAAACCATCAATAATACCTTACTCCCACCATAATAAAGCCCTCCCCCCCCCCCACCACACCAAAAGTGTCAAACCATCCAACACAAGGCGTTGAGCAGGAGTGGAACAAGAAGTGGACAACTGAAAACCTACTGCCACTGGATTCTGCCATTGAACTGCGCTGGAAAAGTGGATATTTTCAATCAAAGACACAAGAAGATACAACTCTAGAGCAGGGATGCGCAAAGTTTTTGATGTGCGTCCTCTGCCTGGGAGCCCTATCGTTCGTGCCCCCCCTCACTTAGAACCCGGCGTCAAATGACGTCACGGGTCATGCGACATCACGTCACATGACCCTGTAGCGTCATTTGATGTCGCATTGCCATGGTGACGGGTCGCCGAAGACCCGGCTGGCAGCAGGTAAGGGACGTTCCAGAGGCCTCACGCCTCCCTTGGCATTGAATTTAAATGCCTTTGGCAAGGGCGCGGGACTCTGTAACCGCCGTGCCCCCCTAGCAAATCTTGCGCCCTCCAGTTTGTGCACCGCTGCTCTAGAGCACCACCATTCATATATTGGATTTAGCACATCTTGAACTTTGACCTCATCCTAACTCAATTTTCAGTGCCCAGCCCTCACCACTGAATTTGTACTGCTACCACTGCCATCCCTCCACTACTATTTATAATTGCTCTAACCTCACTCACCTTCCAAACTCCATTCACATACTGTATCTCCATCTCTCCTCCCTTCTCCACTTCTCAGTTCACATGACCTCCTTTTCTATCTGTGCCCTTTGACAGTACTCAGCAATACACTACCACTAAAACACACCCTTACAAATCCTCCTCACACATCCGCTTTCTTTCCAGGCTTCTGGGTATCTCTCTCCCAAACCTGGTCCCTGTCTTATTTCTATATGCTCTCGTCCTCGCCTCTCACACTCAACTCGTTCCCCTAGTGGTGTAAACCACGCTAACCTCATACCCAACCCCTGTCAAACTCCATCCCCTCTCCCTTTCTCCTGTGCCCTTTGGAATGCTCGCTCCCTCTCTAACAAATATCTCTGTACATTACTTCTTTTTCTCTCACTCTATACTCCTATTTGCTATAACAGAAACTTGGCTCACTCAATTTGACTCTGCACTGGCAGCTGCCCTCTCTTATGGTGGCCATTCTTTCTCCAAACCTCCGCACCCTGATGGCAGGGGTGGAGGCGTGGGGCTCTTCCGCTCATCAATCTGCTGCTACCGAACCCTTTCTATCTTTCTTTTCCTTCCTTTGAGGCTCACAGTGTCCAGCTTTTTTCTCCTCCCTCTCCATGTGGCGGTCTTCTATTGCCCACATACTTCTACTCTCCCCTTCTGTCTCTCTCGGACTTTGAATCCTGGCTCTCCTTGTTTCTTTCCCTCTGACTCCCTTTCTCTTATCCTTGGGGACTTCAACTGTCATATTGATGTCCCCTCTCTCCCTTGGGCTTCCCGTTTTCTCTAACCTCTTCTTTTGATCTTCACCAATGGACAGCAGCCAGCTCCCACAAGGACGGCTACTACCTGGACATGGTTTTCACAAAAAAATGTCTGATTTCTCCATTTCACCCTTCCATCTCTCTGACCATCGTCTTATCATATTTTCTCTCTCACGTCTCAATCTCCATCTCGTTTCAGCAGAGGCCTGCGCTCTATTAATCTACCGGCTCTTGATTCCATTTTGCGCGTCTCCCTCTCCTCTCCTTGCTCCGCTACAGACTCGGACAACCTGGTCATGAACTACAAGCCTGCCCTATCCTCCTCTCTTGATCTAAATGCCCCTCTTTTTCTCTGCCATTTTCACCCTTCTAACCACAGACCTTCGCTAAATTGCCACACATGAATGCTCCGTTCCTTCACTCGCTCCTCTGAATGCCCCTGGAGGAAATCTCATACTCTACACAGACTTCCTTCACCACAAATGTATCCTAACCTGTTTCAACTCAGCCCTCTCCCTGACTAAATAAACCTACTTTTCTTCACTAATCAACACTCCCGCGTCACCTCTTCTCTGTATTTGCCTCTCTACCTAGACTACCATCTTTTATCTGTTTTTCTTCCACCATTTCACCTCAGGAGTTTGCTGACTATGTCAAGACAAAATTGAATTCCATTCATCAAGACATCCCCTCTGTATTCTCCTCACATTCTACACCTCTTCCTATCTCTCATCCTACATTCAACTCTTTTTCCTCTCTCACAGAGGCGGATGTGTTGCTACTGATCTCCTCTTCTCCCTCTACCACTTGCACTCTAGACCCATTCCTTCCCGTCTCCCAACTTCTTGGTCCTACTCTAATCCCTACGCTCACACATATTTTCAACTCCTCCCTCTGCTCTGGTATTTTTCCCTCCTCCTTCAAACACAAAGTCTCCATCCTGCCTTTTCACTCTAAATTACTTGAACCCTTGTATTCTCTCACTTGCTCCATTTTTTCACCTCTTACTCTCTCCTAGATCCCCCTACAATCTGGCTTCCGCACTCCACCAAAACAGCCATCACCAAAATAACTAATGACCTCCATGCTGCTAAAAACAAAGGTCATTATACTCTGCTCATATTTCTCAACCTCGCTTCAGCCTTTGATACTGTGGACCACCCTCTTCTCCTTCACAATCGCTATACTCGTAACAGAGCTCTATCCTGGGATTTCCTCTTACCTCTCCCATCGTACTTTTAGTGTCTCGTTTGCTAATACCTCCTCATTCAGTCCTAATTTCTCTCTATACACCTGTCCGACTCGTGTGTTCTGCTCAAGAATGTCTTCTGTCTACCTCTTTTGTATCGAAACCCCTCTCCCGCCTAAAACCTCTCATTCCCTGTCCCGCACCTCTGGAATGCCCTTCCCCTAAATATCCGACTGGCACCCTCTCTCTCCACCTTTAAACCCACCTCTTTAACTATGCATATGGGCAGCTCCAGCTCTGTGGCTGATACTATACATTTCATACATCGACCATGGCCCTTTGCAGATGCACTTCCCAGAACACCCTTTGTGTCTGCAAGTTCTCCCTGCTTACCACATAGACTGCAAGTTCTTCGGGACAGGAACTCCTTGCTAATGTTACTTTAATGTCTGAAGCTCTTATTCCCATTATGTGTTATATTATTATGTTGTGTATTACTGCTGTGAGGATGTGTATCATTGCTGTACCTGCATGGCGCTATTTAAAATAAAGATATACTGTACATACCTGTCAACTAATTCCATGTCAACAGTGTGATAATGACCCAACCTGGCCCCTCTTCAGATATGACTATTTTATGTCAATGTTGCTAACAGATCTGCACGTGGGAATGCGAGATCAGGGCTGGATCATTATCACACTGCTGATCTGGAGTTCATTGGCTTTCATAAAGTTTATGTGAGGGGTGTAAAGTTGGGAGTCTCGGAGGCTTGGGAACTGTGGTCATAATTTGCCTGGGGTGGTTACACTTGCGTAGAGACTTTTGTTTTTCTCATGTGGGGACATTAGTTTAACAATACCGCTCCAACCCAGCTGTGTGGTATTGTGATATCAAAGCTGCAGGGGCCACTGACAGGCACCTTGTTGAAAGACACAGCTCACAAAACTTTGATTCACGTACCTTATTAGTAAAGGAGCAGTCCAATCTAGGATGTACTGTAGTAACAAAGGAGGGAGAGGGAGTAGGGGGTATGATACCTTTTATTGGACCAACAAGTAGTTGGTATGTTACAAGCTTTCAAACCTCTCGGGTCCTTCATTGGGTGTGGCAGAAATACAGAAACACAATATAATATACATTGTATCTAAGAGGGATATCTGGTTACAATGGATGTAGACAGGAAGTGTGAAATAAGAGGAGGTAGAAACAGGTAGCCTGGTGTGAAAATAAACAGTAGAGACATACCTTGGAAGGCTATTCTCTTTTGAAATGCCCCAGGCCACATTTCAACCCCAATCCGCCCCAGGGCGTGGGATAGTATTGAGAGTTCTGTAGGGGGTCATTGACAATATACAGTACAGAGTACTGGAGGAGGTCAAAGACAATATACAGAGTAATGGAGGGGAGTCAGTGACAATATACAGAGAACAGGAGGGGAGTCAGTGACAATATACAGTACAGAGCCCTAGAGGGAGTCAGTGACAGTATACAGAGAGCTGCAAGGGGCGAGTATACAGAGCACTGGGATTATATTACACAATCAGCGTGCTCTGCCTGGATTGCTCACAGACTTTGTGCTCACAGCAGGTGCTTCACAGTAATTTAGAGGTTGCCGTAATTGTCTCCAATAGTTGCAATGAATACACCAGTACCTGATACAAATGTGCGGCCCATCCAACGTTTTCTGAAAAGCTTAGTTTACCGTTACTTTGTGTTTTATCTTTTTTTCCGTTTGTTTGCCCTTTTACTGCTAGAAATCGTGTGCACAAGGCCCCCCTCTAACTGCAGGAGCTGTACATACCCAGAGTCCTATCAGTTTACAGTAAAGTATGCTGCTATGTGAAACAGCTGTATGCAGACAGTACAAGCGGCAGTAATCGCAGCAAACTACAGTGCAAGCAAGAATGCGTACAGCTAGCTCGTCTTTAGTATGGGAATCAGATGTCAGAGGTCCCTGACAAGCACAGGTCACTTGTACCTTCCTCATATAGCTGCCGGCCACAAACATCGCCCTGAACTAAATAATAATACCCTCTACTGGAAAGCAGCCTATCCTCTTGTCTCATCCTTTTTCGCACACTGCTCCTCGTAGTAACGGGTGTGCAGGGTACGCCAGCCCGGTCATGTACAAAATCATACAGCATCCTTTCATAAAACCTTTATAGAGACCTGCAGAGCATCACTGCAAACTATTTGCCCTTTTTTATATTATTATGGACAACCTGAGTACTACTGTACTATAACCTCTATTATCTGCAGTGTATTACTCTTTAAACGCCTTCCCTTACAAAGATCTGCAGAGCGTCAATATTTTGACACTTTCTATTAATGGTCAGCAGAGCATCAGTTGTTGTTTTTTTGTTTTTTTTTAGCCCCATACCATGATAAAGATCTCCAGGCTATTAACCCTTTCCATTATTTTGCCTTCAGAACATGGCACTTGTATCGCCATCACTGTTCCTTTGCATAGTTTTGATCCATCTACACCACCTCTCCTAGAGTTAACTGCAGAGAATAGCTCCATTAACCTCACCTCTGCAGCAATGATCTGACATTCTTCACATGGCCAAAGTATGTCAGCTCTTGCTGCGCAGGGTCGGGGGGCGTGAGTGATGTGCTTGATTGGCGGCGAATAGGTTAAAGGCAGACTCCTCTTTATCAATAAATGGAGAGTACTTTAAATACACTCATTAATCTCTGGAAAAAGCTGCCCCCATCTGAGAACCGTAGTCTAGATCCTATCCTAGGAGTACACCTCCTAGCCTCCCTCCCCCTGTCAGTGTTTAGAGAGAAGCTTACACAATTTTATGTAGGATGATGGGGGACAGTGTATACACACCAGCTGACACTGCACCTCACTCCTTCCTGCAGCACCCCTACTATCACTCCACCGGTCAAAACCATATAGCTCTGCACTTCAATGGCTTTGTGCAGACAAACGAATATGGCCGCGGCCATGGTGCAAGCGACGGCGCGCACAGCTCTAACAAAATGCAGGGGATCAATGGAACCGGCCATAGTGCACGCAGACAAGGAATCGCGACGGAGCAGCAGATTTTTCAGGAGATAAAATCATTTTAATCGCAGGACGGCGGTTCAGCCAGTGAGGGCGAACCGGCCTCGTGATGTCACGCCACACCTCCGTCACACCTGCCCGTCGCTGTGGATCTCAGGCTAGTGACGCTTGGCCGACCGGCGCACGCGACGTCATGCGCTCCGTTGCACGGGCGCCCACTATATCAGAGGCCTAACAGTGGGCACTCGAACAACAGACCCTTTCCTGTGTTACTCCTGATCCATTTCAGAAGTCAAGTCATTTTTTGCCCATACACCTTTTATTGCGGTCACTGTAACTCAGTCCCACTTTGTGACGGCATCTACTAACTATTCAGGTTATGGGAATGAAAAGTCCACTCCCTGAAGAGGAAAGTCAGCTCAGTAACCAAGACTGATGAGCGAAAAGTAGGGCAGCCCTGTTCTGTCAACCCTGTAGCAGGTCACTATACCTGTGAGTGCAAGCTCTTCGGGACAATAATTAAGGATATCATTTTGTATAATATCAGTGCTTAACAGCGAAAAAAGGAAGAGACACTGTATGAAGTATAGACACTATCATACAGATAAGTCCCTCTGTAATGCACTCGATGTCTGTAGCGAAAGTACCCTAATGCGTAAATATGGTGCGGTACAAAAGAAATGGTCTGGTCCTGTTTGTATGGTCCTGTCCCTCTCTGGATGAAGCAAACGTGAAACGTACGTCAGAGGGCGTCATGACGCCACGTACCGCGACTTGCACTACGGATGCCTGCAGACACATGCAGATCTGATCAGGACACCGACGGAGCTTTCCAAGCTGCACTCACTCCACACGATCGCGCTCCCACAGGGCAAGAGCAGATAAGTTGGTTGAGGGTCCTCTCTCCCTCTTTTCTTTCCTCTTCCCATCCCTATCCCCCCCTGTGATGTAAAGGTATGTTTTTTACAGGGATATACTGGGGAGCCAACGATCCTGTTTATTAGTCAGTTCCCCGCAGGGCCAGCATATATTGGTGTGCAGGGACCTCCATTTCTGTTGTACTGCACCACATATACTCATTAGGGTACTTCGCTACAGACATCGAGTGCATTACAGAGGGACTTATCTTTATGATAGTGTCTATACTTCATACAGTGTCTTTTCCTTTTCTCGCTGTTCAGTTACTTGCCCTTTTTGCACCGGCCTGTATCCACGACCGTCTGGTCACATTAGGTAGAGCGGGTGCATTCATCTCTTGCCTCCCATATCGGTGCTTAGCCTTTTGCTCAGTGGCGGTTTGGGCCACTGGGCAAATGCCTGATGTATACTGCGGGCCGGTGCTGTGCTATTTATCACAGTTACAGAGGCCCCGTGCTCTTCCTCACAACAATGAAATAGATTGCCGGGGAGAGAGCGGAACCATAGAGCGGAACCAGAGAGCAGTGATGTCATCACGCACCGGCAGGAGGGCCGGTAAGTAAGTGCAATGTTCCGCGCCACATTTCACTTTCAACCCGCCCCTGCTTTTGCTTCATGGATTGTTTAGATGTTAACCCTTTCCATTTGCAATGTAAAGCCGGCTCCTCTGACACCAATAGGGTTACCATGGAAATCTTTCGTTTTAAAAATGATTTAACTTTTTTTTTTTTAAGGTGTCATTGAGTGGCATTTAACCTTTTAAAAAATAGGATTTTTAGTTCCCTTTCATTCTAGGAGGGACTGCTCCTTTATTTAATATCTATAACAGGAGTAACTTACTTCGTTCTGTTTATCACTATGTTAACATATCTATTGTATATATGGACAGAGATGAAGGAACAGAGAGATCGAGATAGAGAATGCAGAGTGGTTAAAGTCCCATTAAAGAGAGGGGCTTCAGTAGAGACTAATCGTGTAAAACAATGGGAGCCCATTTCAACAATGTTTATGTCCTATTTCTGCAAAAAGATTGAAAAATAGAGTGTTTTTAAAGGAAAATGCATTTTTCAAATTCATCTGTAGGTTTTATAAATAAGTGTTGGTATTCAGTAGTCCTAATTCAGTGCACATTACACTATATCATTACACTTAATGATCACTAAAAGTTACATGAACCAAGTCTGAAAGGCCGCCTGTCAGAAATTAAACGCCAGCACTCATCTAATGTGATATAGGAGAGACTGAGCCGAATCAAGTACATTTTGCAGGGTTTAGCAGACCACAGTTTAACATCCCCCCACTTGTTTTCAGTCTGGAGTTTTGCTGTAACTGTACTATATGCCTCCTCCTGTATTTACCTTCAAAGTGATATTTGTCGCAGACTATAGTAATTAGATTTTATCCAAAGGTATTTTTTTTTTAAAAATCTTGTTTAGCCTCAGACTATGACCCTACAAAGCAATGTCTAATGTAAAAAAATAAATACATCAATATCACACACACACACACACACAAAGCGATAACACGCTGTAATACAGTACTTAATAAAGATATTGGCGAGTGCACACGTCATACAGAATGATATAAAAGTATACTTAACCCAAATCCAAGAGAGGAAGAAGACACAGCACATCCGGGACATACTATCACAAAAACTATATTGACAAAGGAATAATCCAACCTCTTGGATCCACTCAGGGTCCCTTCATCAAGGTAGTGAAGTATACATATTTACATATTGCATTGATGTATTTAATTATTGGATCGCTTAGTGCACTTTATAACAACATATATTGCACAGCTTTGTCTAGTTAATGAGGTGCTATTTAAAGGACTTGTACACTACGCTGTCCATACCCCTGATGAAGTCACGTGGACTGTGATGAAACGCGTAGGGTCTCTGTGTTGCATGCTAAGTTATCACGCCAGCATGAGCTTTCCAGCTCAGGGGAGCCCCGCAATTTTTTGCGATCATGTGGATGCTGGTCAGTGTCCCACCCATGCCTGGGGAGTGTCTATTCACTTGGACTATAAAGACCTTTTGAGCAGGTATGAGCACGGCGGATGATCCAGCGGATTTTCTAATGGTGAATTTAATGAGCCAAAAAAGACAATGTTTCGACCTAAAATGGTCTTTTTCAAGTGATGAAAAAGCCATTTCATCACTTGAAAAAGACAATTTTAGGTCAAACGTCGTCTTTTTTGACTCATTAAATTCAGCATTTAGAAAATCCGAAGTGCCTTGTGTCATTCTTGTTTCCTGACACTATCTTTGTCACCAGCACCTCAATACAAGACTATCTGGATCTGCTTGGATTTGTTTTGGCGGCGCACAGCCACATTGGGTATAAGCACGGCCTTATGGATCAATAAACACTTCTTTCATTTTTCATTACAGTTGTGGTCATTTTGTATACCTCGGTGTGTGTGTGTATGTATGTATGTATGTATGTATGTATGTATGTATGTATGTATATATATATATATATATATATATATATATATATATATATATATATACACAAATATAAATACAACTGTATGCTCATCTGCATGTCTTAGGCAGGTCTGCAACCCCACCTTTCCCCATTATCACCCAGCCCACAGCACTTCCACTGCAGCAAGGGATTCTGGGAAATGACATGCAAATGAGCACACAGTGCCACTTTTTGCTTCAAAAACCATTTTTAACACGGTTCCCTATAGGCTTAAGCTTGCTGCATGGTCACAGCTTTGAGCACAGCCAGGGTGTGTGTGTGTGTGTGTATGTATATGTATATGTATATATGTGTGTGTGTATATATATATCTATATCCACAGAACGGTATCATCTATTTATTTTTTTATTTTTTGATTATTGAAGCTCGGCTAACACGGTACTGATACCTCTACATATGTGTGTGTGTGTGTATATATATATATATATATATATATATATATATATATATATATATATATATATATATATATATATATATATATATATATATATATATATATATATATACACAGTGGTTGACAAATCACCAAAAAATCTACTCGCCACACAAAAAAATCTACTCGCCACTTAGTACCAAACGTGTGCTGCTTGGGCCAATATTTACTCGCCCGGGGGTTAAATCCACTCGCCCGGGGCGAGCAAATGTATAGGTTTGTCGAACACTGTATATATATATATATATATATATATATAGACCAGAATGGTCTAATTATCTGCACCAGATAAAAATTAATGCAAAATAGAGGGTGTTTGTTGACCCATAACACACAGAAGCCTGATGTTTCGGTCCCCAAAGGGACCTTCTTCATATATGAAAAATTAGTATGTGTGTCATAAAAATACATATCTATATTAAGGATGCCAGCAATCCTCCAGCTGCTCCAATTAACATCAGCTAATAGGCGACAGGCAATGGAAGTCTCCGCTCTGAACATTCTACAGAACAACAGCTCAGAATCACCTACTGACCAGCTCAAACTTCAACAGACTACAATATGCGCTGGCGCTGGGGGGCTCAGCATAGATGAATCTTCACATGACCCCACTGGCCATTTCAATCAACACGTGATTTTTCAGAGTTCATCTAAGAATTGTTTATATCTTTATACAATGACTCACTATGTTATTATCATTTATTTCTAACGCACCAACATATTCCGTAGCGCAGTACCATAGGGTTGGAGGACACAAACAATAAAATAACAAACATTTACATACATTATTACAGTAGGTAAGCAGGGCCCTGCACTAAGGGGCTTACAATCTATAAGTAAGGGTAAACGGATACATAAGGTACAGGGGGGTGAGAAGGTGTGTTTCGGATAGCTGTGCGTTGTGAAGGAGTTGGCGTTGGGAAAGAAGTAAGTGGGATTGTGCGGAGGTCGGGCTGGGAGAGGATGGAAATGTGTGAAGATAGAAATACTTCAATATACATCAGAAATACTTTACACGCGATCAATAACAGAGGAATGGTAACATCAGGAAGATCAACACCACCGATACATATTTCTCTCTCTATATATGTATAAATACACACACATCTATATATGCGCGTGTGTGTATATTGTGTAAACTTGCACGCGTGTGTATA